>NW_026057581.1:2860726-2863986 GCF_023721935.1 Panthera uncia | reverse complement strand
CAACTCCTCATAATAAAACAGCCCCTGCAGGTGGTAAGCCCCACCGCCCCCTCTGCCCCCAAAAGGACAGAGACGCCGAGCCAGCCAGGAGTCGAACCTGGAATCTTCTGATCCGTAGTCAGACGCGTTATCCATTGCGCCACTGGCCCCGCCGGCGGAGGTGGCCCTTCAAGCATCAGTAATTAGTCTTCCCCAGGTGCTCGAATTCCTCTGTCCCTCGGTTTCTGGGTGTCGCTCGCGTGCACTCGGCCCCTTTCCGGATTCGCGGTCTACCTCGAGGACTCATTAGTTCGGTGTCCGGCCGGCTCAGGGCACTGACCTCGTGGCCGAGCCCCTGCCAGCCCCAAACGATGGAGGTGTTGCGGCCTAGCTGTTGGAGACCTGCCGGAAGCCGGGGGTCGGGGACCAGCGTGACCGCAGGCGGTGAGAAACACCGCCAACCGGGTCAGACTCCTTCTTACCCGGTTTGGGCTTTGTGCCTTCCCGCTGTCGTCGGCGCAGAGCGCCCGGGGCTCCCCTAGATGGCGCTGTGTTGCCCACGGGCCGTTTGCCCGAGGGGGGGGGGGTGTCGCTCACTGAATTGCGTGTCCCTTGAGGGCAGCACCCTCAGGGTCAGCAATAACTGAGGTCCCGGTGAACGTCTGTGCCCGAAGAATTGAGGGAGAGCAAGGCCTGCGCGCAGGCGTGTGAATCCACACTCTCCTAACCCGGAGGTTTCGGTGGAAGCCCCGAGGAGCTCTGGGCACAGCGCTGCGGCTCTGGTTTCCTGAGTTCGGCTGTGAGGCTGCCGGGGCTGGGCAGGCCCAGCAGGTCTAAAGCTAGCGACGCACAGTAGGGCTGGGCTGGAGCCAGTGGCCGAGAAGCTTCCTAAGCGAAGAGAGTGTCTAGCCTGATGGGACGGAAGAGAAAGCTGAGCGAACCAAAGGCACTCGGGCCCGGCAGTCTTCGTGGCACCTGTGTGGTTGCTTTGGAGTTTGTCCCGACGCCGGCGACCAGGAGGGTTTAGAACTGAAGGCTGACACACAGCGTCCGTGACATCGGCCTCTAAAGATGCCGCCCCAGTAACAGGAAACCTTCGGCAATGGATCCACAACTAGTGAAACCACAACATTCAACGGCCCAAACGAAGTGGATTCTTTGCCACACACAACAAGCCCAGAGGGTGAGGAAGCCCAGCGCGTGGTTAATTCAGCGGCTCCACGGTGTCCTCGGGACCCAGACTTTTAAAAAATCGTTGCACCCCGTGCCGTCTCAACAGATGGATCTCACGCTCCAGCCGGTTTCCCTGCAGTTCCTCAAAGTCTCACGAGCTTTAAAGTCCAGAAGGAAAACAAAACAAAACAAAACAAGACGAAAACCCAGACAGGCCTCTTTCCTCTGTCTCTTGTGGAGGACAAGGTCTCCTGTCTGCTCCCGGTAGCTTTCCGGCTAGATATGCATAACTGGCGGGAATTATTTTCCGGAGCAGGCCCACTGTGGTTGATTAGGTCAATCCTAATTCTTCTTCTGTAGCCGGGAGTGGGGGTCTATCTCCTCCAAAGCCGAGGAGGTGGAGGGGATTTCGTCATGCGAAGGAAAACATGTTTCTGTTGGAAAGGAGGCGTGGGGGCCGTGCGATTGGCGGTGGGGTCCCCACGCGGGAGTCAGCTCCGTCCCTGGGTTTGACATAAAATGAAATCAATAGCCTTTAAGGCATTTTTGAGAGCTGAGGGCTCTATTCCTTACGTTCACCTACATCAGATCATGGCCCCATTTCCGGATCTAACCCTCAGAGAAGTAACGTGACCTGCAGTTTGTATTCGATGCAGGTACAGTAGCCGGACATTCATTGCACCTGACAACATGTTGACCTAGGGATCGGAAGCATGTACTTTGGGCTGTTAATGATGCCGCGCGTCACGGATCTTCACGACCCCGGAGTGAGACGATACTGCAGTGTCTAGGTCTGGAGTGTCCGTGGCCAACGTGTGCCGCACAGAGCACGGCGCTGGGACTCAGCCGTCTGCTCCCCCGGGACGGAGCGGGGGCCTTCAACTCTTAACTCTCTCAGTAATTTATGCTACTAAGTTTGCAAAACACACACCCCTCACTGGTTCCCACACGTAGTTTTGCGGCATCTTCAACGGCTGTCGGCGTTTTTAATTTATTTCGTCATCGTGAGCGGCTCCTTTCGGGCATCGCCGCAGTTTAACGTTTTCCGACGTGAGGCGGACCCTCTCTTCTCGTCGCCGTCCAGGAGAAGGCGCTGCTAGGGAAAGGGACAGCGGGCTGGGACGGAGACCCAGCTTCACACCCGGACCCTGCCTTTTATCAGCTATGCGGTGTGAGGGCGACCGTCACTTTGCAGGTTTGTTGGGAGATTAAATAACGTGGGCAGGGAAGGTCCTGGCGGATCTCGGCTGTAAGACGTGGTCTCCATTGACAGCCACGTCCGGTCCCCTCCCCCTGCCGGCCCCCAGCTTCATGTCAAAAACTCAAACTCAAAATAACTCAGTAACTCAGAACTCAATCACTGCATAGGTATTTACCAAGCAACGTGTGAAACGCTAAGGATTCGCAGATGAAGCTGAATCCCCATTTTCTCGAGGAGCGAACATCCAGCCAGAGAGAGACAAATCGAAACTCATCAGCACAGTAAGACAGGAGACCGGTCATCCCAGAAACAAAGAAGAAAATGTGTTGTTACCAGCATGGAAACGAGGCACCGAACTCCGGAGGGGAAGTCGGCGGGAGCTCTGCCTGACCGGGTCACAGCCGACTTCGTCTTGAAGGAGAAACACATCTGACCTTGTGAAGAAGGAAGGAAGGGGCCAGGGGGTTCCGGGCGCGCACGCCTGGACGTTCCAGAAGGTGCCTGGCACAGCTGAGGGAAGTTTCACCAGGTGGAACTGTGGTTTCAGTCGGCTGGAGAACGGGAGCCAAGCAGCAGGAAAAGAGCTAGAAAGGCCGCTGGCAGGGTGCTGGCGGCTGCAGATACACTGACGATGTTTTTTTTCCAGATTTGCTGACTCGTTTCTTACATGTTTTAATATTCTTTTTGTTGTTGTTTGCATGTATGACATGCACACGATAAAAAAAAAAATTTAAGGGGCGCCCGGGAGGCTCAGCCGATTAAACGTCCAATGTCAGACTCTTGGTTTCCAGCTCAGGGGCCAGGGCGTGGTCTCACGGTTTGTGGGATCGAGCCCTGCATTGGGCTCTGGGCTGAAAGTGCGGAGCCTACTTGGGATTCTCTCTCTCTCCCTCTCTCTGCCCCTCCC
>NW_026057581.1:2852454-2860716 GCF_023721935.1 Panthera uncia | reverse complement strand
AAAAAAAAAAAAAAGAAACATAATCAGTACGACATTAGCCGTAACTGGATTTCCTCAAAGCAGATTCTGAAAGTTTAATTCTGTTCACAGGGTTTATTGCGGGGGTGGGGGGTGGGGGTTGGAGGAAGTGAAGATAAAGGAGGGGTGAACAGGTGAAAACAAGTTCCAGATGTGGTCTTAGTTATCAGAACGTATCAGCCACGTCCAGCCTACGAGACCGCGGAATGAATCTGCCTACCGGAGCACCCCACATGTGGAGGTGGCCGAGCTCCTTCCCGCAGGCGGTAACCAGCCTAGGTTCTCTGAATAAGGCCCGGACGGGGATGGGGGGAGTGTGTACCTCCTGGTAGGGGTTGCTTTCTCTTGCCAGAGGCAATTCTCCAGACAAGGTCAACTGTTTCCAGCCAGGGCTCATAGCAGTAGAGTCACGAAGGCACAGGCTACCAGAGGGGGTGGGGAGGACCCACAATGCGCCCTACAACATGAAGCTGGCTGGATGTCGGACGTGAGGGACGGTGAAATGCAGCGTCACAAAGCAGGAATTGACCGCGGGTTGGGGAACACGTGACCTAGAGCGGGACGTCCGGGGGAACACTGTCGCACGCGCACGGACAGGTGGAGCGTTCAGAAGGTAAAGTTACGGGAATCGGATGGACCCTGTGTGATGTGGGACATGCAGATTTCACAGTCATCCCTTCTACAAGTCAAATGCTGCTGCAGAAGCATAAAGGGCAGAGAAAGCGTGGATTGAGCAGAACGCATAGGCAGGACCACGCACACACTGCGGTATTTCCGCTTCTCTGTCCCCTTCAGTCAACCGGAGAGAGGCCACAGCCGTAAAACATGTTTGTCTTTGCCGTCCTCACTTGTTTGTTTTCCTCAAAAGGTTTTTCCTGTACTGTCCATGAGGTGGAAGATAAACTGGATTGACTTCATCCGGGGAACAATCTTGCTTTCTCTTACTGGACCTGGCTGTGCGGGAAACTTCTTTTTGTTTGTGAGCCATGTGTACGTTTTTGTCATGGGTCCTAAGAAAAAGCCCACAGACCTTCTCCTCGTCCACCTGGCTTTTACCAATACCATGACACTTTGTGCCAGAGGCATTTTCGATATGACAGCAGCTTTTCATGTCAGTAACTTTCTAGATAGTGCCAGTTGCAAAACCGTGTTTTATCTGGGGAGAGTGGCCCGTGGCCTCTCAATGTGCACCACCTGCCTCCTCAGCGTGGTCCAGGCCCTCACCATCAGCCCCAGGACCTCCTCGTGGAGAAAGCTCAAGCCCCACACCGCGTGGCAAGTGCTCCCCTCTCTCCTCCTCTTCTGGATCGTGAATTCCCTGATAAGCTCCAACTTGCTCTCCTACATCACAGCCGCCCAGAGCACCAACGGGTCCGGGATCACACCGTCTGGCTCCCACCCCTATTGCCATATGTTGCCCTCCGGGCTGACCGTCAGGTGGCTCTTCCTGACTCTCATGGCGCTGCGGGACATCATCTCCCAGAGCCTCATGGGCTGGAGCAGCGGGTACATGGCTTTCCGTCTGTGCCAGCATCGCCAGAGTGTGCTCCACCTGCGGAGCTCCAGATCCCAGAGAAATTCCAGCCCAGAGACGAGAGCTACGCGGAGTGCCCTCCTCCTCATGGCCTGTTTCCTTCTCTTTTATTGGGCGGACTTCATTTTCTCCTTCTGCATCGGCTCCTTCCTGACCAATGACCACACGGTGTTAAATATGAAACTATTTCTAACGCTCGGTTACGCCAGTCTCAGCCCCTTTGTGCTGATCAGCAGGGCCTCCCACCAGCCTCCCCGCCGGAGTGCCCGCCGAGATGTGGGGAAACCTGCTTTCTATACTGATTCTGTTAGTAGCTACAGGTAGATGATGTAGTGAAATTTTTTGCATGGCAAAAATTCTGTGCAGCCTGAACTAGAAGCGTATCATAAAAATAGTGTGCTGGCCTGGGTTTTCCGAGAAGCAAACACCAAGACCAAATTAAATATCCAGGGAAGTTGCCAGGGCAAACAGACTGTGAGAGAAACTGTGGAGGGAGCCCGGGAGGCCCAAGAGCCATCCAATCAAGATGCAAGTATGATTCTGAGTGAAGGACAGAGGAGAAAAGATTGGATGGAAACATCCTAGGCCAACTTCCAGCCTACATAGAGTTAAACGAGGGAGTTATTTGGCCATCAGCAAAATCCCAGGAATACCTCCAAACTCATTTGAAGGGACCAGCACAACTTTGATACAAAAATCTGAGAAAGGACATTGCAAGGTAACAAAATCATAGGTTAACATTGCTTATGAATATAAATGCAGCAATTGTAAACAAAATATTGGCAAACAGAACCCAACAATACATAAAAAGGGTAATATATTATGCTCCGGTGTAATTTATTCCCGAGATACAAGAAGGGATTAATATTCAATAAACCGAGGAAAATAATGAATCTCATAAAGACATCAAAGGACAAAGAAAGCATGCATTCGTTTTAGTAGAGCCATAAACACACTTGACAAAAATCAACACCCAGTTATGAAAAATATAAATAAAACTTCTCAGGGAAATTATAAAGGAAAGTAAGTTTCTTAAATTGATAGAGATTAGCTACAGGAAAACCACAGTTAACGTCATATTCAATATGGAAATTTTAAATGCTTATCTCCAACGTTGGGAATGAGGCAGATATTTATTATCATCATTTCTCCTCAGCATTGTTCTGGAGACTCTAGACCCTATGAGAAGGTAAAAAAAACAAAACAAAACAAAAAAACGAGGAGAAGAGAAAAGAAAATGGAATGAAATAAGTAAAATTTTTTTTACTCACCATTAATAAAATTGTGTGTGTAGGAAACAGGGAAGAATGAAAAAGTGGAACTAGCAAGTTCAATAAATTGAAGATCAATAGAAAAAGAATTGCCTTCTACCTATTAGCAATTCATAATTGAAAATTTTACTAAAAATTTAAACATCAAATATATAAGAGAAAACAAGCAAATCACTTATGCTATTTCTCCACTGAAAACTATGAAACATTGATACATTAAAGCTACATAAATAAATAAGAATCCTACGTTCGTGGAAAGTAAAACTCAGTATGTTTAAGGTGTCAATTCTCCCAAATTTTTTTTAATTTTTTAAGTTTATTTATTTATTTTGAGAAGGGGGGGTGGGGCAGAGAGAGAGAGGGAGAGAGAGAATCCCAAGCAGGCAGGGTAGAGTCTGGCTCAGGGCTTAGTCTTACGAACCATGAGATCATGCCCTGAGCCAAAATCAAGAGTCGGACGCTTAACCAACTGAGCCACCCAGGCACCCTCCCCCCATAATCACTCTTTAAGTTGCAGTGCAATTTGGGTTAATATTCCAAAATGTGTGTGTGTGTGTGTGTGTGTGTGTGTGTGTGTGTATAAACTCATATGCTTAAGTTTATGTGAAAATATAAAGGACCTACTAGAATGAGAAAACTGATCAATAGAACAAGAGACTATGACCAGACTACATATTTATAATAATCTGATTTATTATAAGGGCAACACTTCAGTGCAGTGGGTCAAAAATGGACTTTAAGTGAATTATGTTGGGTTTCTGAAATATCTACATGGAAAAATGCACCTGACCTCCTAACCTACATAACCCAAACAAACAGAGATGGAATAAAGATTTTAATATGTAGAATAATAAAGCTTTTAGAAGAAAGTGTAAGAGAATATCTTTATGACTACAGAGTAGACAGATATTGTTTTAAAGAACAGGATGTCAAACAGGCTAACCCTAAAAAGAATTATAATTTGGACAATATTAAAATTAGGATTTTCTATCCATCAATAGTCATCATTAAGAAGCTGAGTAGAGGTACCACAGATTGGGACAAGATATGCACAATACACATAACTGACAAAAGATTCAAATATATGCAGACTCTTAGACGTCAATAAAGAAAAATAAACAACCCAATAAAAATGGGCAGAGGCTTGAACAGCCACCTCCACTAAATGGTATTCAACGTCCAGTAAACGTATGAAAAGGTGCACCACATCATTAATCCTGAAGGAACCGCAAATCAAAACTACAATGAATTATATCACTGCACACACACCCGAAGGCATGAAACAAAAACATCAACAAGACAAAGCGCTGGCATACATACATATTTTGTTCATTAGCTTTATGAACTTTTAAAAACATTCTAATAGTATTGAATCGAAGAGGGGAAACACAAACAGAACTTGAACACTGCTGCCCTAACCTACCACTCATTCTTATTCATCTTATGAGAGACCCCTGGAGACACTACTGAGCTTGTTGATTATCTGAATGCTGGCAAGTCCCTTGTGGAATCACCTAATGAAGGCAGTGAAGACTCGTCAAGAAAGAAGGAAAGCAAGCAAGCGAGCGAGAACCCGAGCCAGAGTGGAAAGGAGGCAGGAGCAAAGAAAATCCCATTAAATACAACTTGAATCTCATAAGGTCTTGAACCCAAGATCTCTCACTTTAACAGATAAATCGAACAACAAAGCTACACTATCTTCAATGTTATTTGAAATACATAATATAGGAAACATTTAATGATGTTAATTATATACATCTTTATGAGAAACTGCATCGATTTGAGAAAGGAAAGATCTTTTCTGGCCCAAACCAGGGAGAACTCCTTGATACAAGGCGTAGGCAGAGGAGACCGCCCCTTATGGAAATCGCCAGTATCAGACACATTATCCCTGTTCTAATTCCTCTTTTTTTTTTTTTTTTTCCTTTCCCCCAGTGTTTCTTGGCTCCGTAACTACAAAAAAAGCTGTTCTAAGCTCTGCTATTAGAGATAACCCAGACCTTCCCACCCTACCTGGCTCAATCCAACGAACACGGCGGGGTCTGCATCCCACGTGCCGGGTTAGAAGGGGGGGGTGCGGAGAAGGGAGGCCACGTGGGCACAACAGACAACAAACACCTTCAGCTCACCTGGGGCTCCCGGTGCCGGAGTGGGCGTGGCCGGGGGCCACAGCCAGGGGGCCAAGCCAACTGCGCCCCCGGGACTCACCAGCGGGGGGCGGGGCGATGGACGTAAACATGCGCAGAAGGGGCGACCACAGGCCTTTTGAGTTACACGTTTGTACTTGTATGTTCCGTTTGTATGAAGAAATTCCAGGTGGGCCCACGGGATAAAGGTGAAAGGTTGATGTTAGTGGGGGAAGGGGTAGCTTGGGACTGGGGTGGGGGAGGATTGTTTATTTTATTTCTTTATAGACGCAGCTTTAAACCCTAGCAAATGCATTGCTTATTCAAACGTACAAAACAAAGTTGTGGAAGGGTAGATAGATAGATAGATGACGGATTATTGACCTTTAGAGGTTTTTTTTCCACTCAGTATAGTACCCTTGAGATCTATGTAAATTGTTGCATGCATCAATAATTTTTTTAAAGAGTTTTAAAAAAGGAATCTCTACACCCAGCACGGGGGTCCCGAAGCTACAACCCCAAGATCAAGAGTCCCACGCTCCACCGAGTGAGCCAGCCACGGGCTGCAGGTAATTAATTTTATTGCTGAATACTATTGTATAGTATGGATGTACCTCATTTTGTGTAACCATTCACCCATTGAGGCGCATTCCGGTTGTTTCCAGGTTGTTTCCAGCTTTTCGCCATTCGAAGGCAAACTAGCTGTGAACATTTGTGTACGAGCGTTTGTGCACGTACACTTTCATTTCTCTGACATATCTCATCTTAATGTGTATTTCTCTGGAAACTGGTGACGTTGCACATCTCGTCACATGCTAGCTTTCCATCTGTCTGTCCTCTTCATTGAAATATTTCATGCCTTTTGCACATTTTATAATTGGATTGCTCATCTTTCCCCTTTTGAGTTTTGAGTGTTATTTCTACATTCTAGAACAATCCTTTGTTTGATACACACTTCGTAAATATTTCTCCCAGTCTAAGGCATGTCTTTCCATCTTCTCAGCAGAGTCTTTCACAGAGCAAAAATCTTTATTTTTTTAAAAATTTATTTACTTAGAAAGGTGGGGGAGGTAGAGAGAGAGAGAGAGAGAGAGAGAAAGAGAATCTGAAGCAGGCTCCACACTGTCCGGGTGCATGGAGCCTGATGCAAGGCTCAAACTTACAAACCATGAGTTTATGACCTGAGCTGAATCTAGAGTCCAACACTTAGCTGACTGAGCCACCCAGGCACCCCTCTTTATTTTTGTTATAGTCTCTATTAAGCCCTTGGTCCTGAAGATGTTCTCTTCTTAAGCCTTTATTTTCCAGGGCGCCTGGGTGGCTCAGTCAGTTAAGCATCTGACTCCAGTGGAACTATGGCAGGAGTTAAGAGCTTGTGCTCTTGTGTTAGAATCCTGGGTTCAATCCTTGGTTCAGCTACTTACTATCTATGGGTGTTGGAGAAAGAGAATTAGCAACAAAATCTCCAGCCAACCACAAGACTTCTCTATAAAAAGTAAAAGGGAAGGAAAACAATTTCATTATTGAGAAAGCAGGAAACCATAATGTGCTGTGCACCACAGACAATCCGCTAAAGAGACTGCAGGAACAGAAAACAAAAGCTACTCGCAAACTAAGCAGGGTCGGGTCTGGTTAGTACTTGGATGGGAGAAAACAAAAGCTCACTTTTTATAGAGCCAAGCAGGTGCAACCCATCACATACATCTTATCTCAAGATAAGTGATAGCTTGCCCTCCAGTGAGAAGTCTGGCCAGCACCATTTGTCGCACATAGTGCGTCCTAAAGTCACCTGGTGATTTGGATGATGCTGTGTAAATTAATTGGCTTCATCTGAAGAGAAAATAAATAAATTTCTCAATTCTGATGACAGGGTGTAGTTTTGCAATTTGGGATAAGGTCCTCCCAGAAGTTGGGCTCCTAATGTCCCGTAGCAACTGGGTGACAAGAGCACTGTCTTCTTTCAGGCTTATGTTTCAAAAGGTGGCTCACAGGTCCTTGACAAAAACATTCTTGGGTTGCAAAACTGGTAAGCTTTTTATTTAGCTTTTAAAAAAATTTACATACATCTCAAAGGGGCTGAGGAAAAATTTATGTTTTTTTTTTAAGAAAACACTCTTAAGAGAAGGGAAGGTTGGGTCTCTCTTTTGCACCAGCGAAAATTACTATTTTTTCTTTTGCCCTTAGAAGTCTCAGTGGGCAACGTATGCAGTCTTTTTGTGTACGACATTTTTAAAGTTTATTTATGTATTTTGAGAGAGAGAGAGATCAGGGGAGGAGCAGAGAGAGAGAGAGAGAGAGAGAGTTCCAAGAAGGCTCCTTTGCTATCAGCAAGGAGCCAGATGCGGGGCTCGATCCCACAAACTGGGAGATCATGATCTGAGCGGAAATCAAGAGTCAGACGCTTAACTGACTGAGCCGTCCAGGTGCCCCACAATTTATGCAATCTATGTGTGCCTGCGTGTCCTCATTCAAAACTGGGGACGAAAATAGTGCTTATCTCAAAAGGCTTTTTATCTCATGTACATCACATGTTACATAAGTATTTTTAGCAGGTTCCTGGTACACCTATAGGTAATGTGAAAGAAGAGAATATTCAATGACGCTTGTTGAAGGCGCTAAGGCAGACTATTCAGGACCACGGTGGGAGGTACAGGGAAACACTGCTGTGGGATCTTACAATGATGGGGAAACACCGGGCTTAATTCGGAATACTGCTTCGCCCCTGGGCGCCGGCTTGCGGGGGCACCTCTTAACAGCCACCAGGGTGGCCGTTGCAGTGGCTGTTGGCAAAATCCCACTTCTTCGTTGCCGGGTTGCCGGGTCATGAGGTGGGGGCCCGAGGCAATCCCCTGCAATTGGACCCTAGGGGTCTGGAGCCGAAAGCGCTGATCTCATCTGTCAGTTGAGAACACGAGCCGACAGGGATGCCTCCTTGGCTCAGCGGGTAGGTGTTAGATCCAGAAGGGGCTCCACGCACCCGTCTGAAGGGAAAAGGTGTCTGTGAAAATCGTTTCCTTCGACATTTCCCAAAACGAATCTGGGAGGACACCGTCCCTCCCTCCTCTGCCAGGGTTCGGTCGGAAACGAAGAGAAGCGGCTGCTTGGGTGACACAGACACCGGTCCCAACTCTGATTCAGAATTTGAAATTTGGGGAAGATGAAAAGAAGGCTGGAAACTTGGGAGACTCTGGGTCGAGAGAAGCAAAACCAAACGGTTTTGATGAGGACATGGTGGGGCACTGAGCTGTGCTGAGTGCAGTCACTGCAACAGATTCCAGGGCTTTGACTAAACAGTGAATCTGTTCTGACTCCA
>NW_026057581.1:2692826-2847454 GCF_023721935.1 Panthera uncia | reverse complement strand
CACAAGCACCACAGGCAAGTCCTCTACCTTCAGAAATCCAAGATCCTTCACCAGACCCCCCCCCGTGAGAGAAGAGCCGCTCACAGTGTTCTCCTTCTGATGCGTTGTTTTCTTTTATTTTATTGGACAGATTGTATTCTTTCTTTGGGCTTAAATTTCTCCTTAGAGAATGCTTCTTTCATATTGAATATTCAAGAATTTCTAACTCTTGGTTATGCAATTCTCAGCCTGTTTGTGCTGATTCACAGAGATGGACATCTGGGTGGATGTTGGCATACTCAATAAATCCTGAAAAATGCCTGGTTTTTCACAGATCCCTTGGGTAGCAAGTTTGAAAGAAGACATGTTATGGCTGAGCGCTAAAAAAAAAAATGAAGCCTGGCTTAAACAAATTAAAGTATCGTATTATACAACAAAGCTGGTGACTAGTAGCCATGAGCTGACACAGGAAGGAGATTATAATAACCTCTGGGGACTCAGCCTTCTTCTCATGTCCATCCTGCCACCCTCGGGAAGAGTTAGCCAATTCCACTTTCTTTCTTATAAGATGTCTCTTTAACTATTACGCTTCCTGTAGGAAAGAGAAGAATCTGTCAAATTCCATCAAAAAGCTGATGTACTTACTCTTTGACTTATAAGCTTAACTTCTAGGAGGATCAAGCAGATAAATATTGCTCGTAGGAGATTTGGAGCCTAAAAACTATTACAAACTGCAGCGATTTTTTAAACACCTCAACTAAAATATCTAGCCAAAAAGGGCTGTTTTGCTGGCTATGTGAAAGTATCCTAGAGGATCCAGCCATACAAAGGAATTTTTGTTGAGCTTGTGAAAGAACAGGTGAGTTCAAAATGTATTGTTATGGAATAATATTCAAAGTGTATTTGTAATTAATAAGAGATAGTAATTCAAGAGCAATAGTATTAAAAAATGGACTGTAATATTTTTACTCGCCCTTATCTCCATCTTTTACAAGAGTTCAAAAGACACTTAAAAGAGTGTTACCTGGTTTCAGAAAAACTGGGTAAGTGAAGCAAAAACTGGAACTTCCTTTTACATCTTTCTATATTTTCCGAGTTGTTAAATCTTTGAGTATGTATTTTTAAAAAATGAATTAAAATTTGTTTTGAAAATAATTTGTGACTTGTTGCAAGACACGTTTGTTAGTGCCCTCACACTGCCACAATAAAACCAGCCTCATATGCCATGAAAGAGTCACAAAATAATGTGGTTCTACATTAATTTACATAGGAAATCAATAAGATACCACATATCTATTTGTAGATTTTTTTTTGTAAAAATTAAAACAAAGGAAGTGTCTTGAAAGTAACCAGAGTTAAATGATAGATTACCCACTGGAAAGCAACGATTCTTAAATGACAGTGGATTTCTTAGAAGAAACCATGCACCTGAGACAAAACTTCATTGATCATGTCACCCTACTAAACTCCTTCTCTAACTGGCGATCCCCAGTGAGACTTTGGAGCTCCGGGAATTATTGTCAGTTGAGAGCCAATGATCATGAATCTCTGAAAAGATGATTATGTCCCTCATCTACTACACAGTTACCATAGTATATGACTGAATGTTCCTTTCGGGATGGCCGGCGGGAAGATTATCAGTGTATTTCTTTGGCAATGTAGTAGGGTTTCTTCCTGGGGATCTGTCTCTCCCATCATTAGAGGTGCCATGGGTGACTGAACTGGTTCCAGTCTGGGAATGGTTAAGGATCCATGACCATTCATGATGTGCAAGGGATTCAAGTCAGATTTGTACTCACAAGGCCTGGAGTTTTTCTCCTTTTTCAGATCAAGAAAGACTTGAGTCAACCTCTTACATACATCGGTTCTAGAGAACCATAATCAACTAGTCAATGGCAAAGATCTCTGTGAGTCAGACTATTTGATTAATGTCCATACCTGTCATTCTGCATTCAAATTATTAACACTATATTTAGGCATTTCGGTTCAATGACAGTAACTTCTGATGTAATTTCTTATTTGTAGGGAAGAACTTCAACACAGCTCTTCTAGGATGCTGGGGCTATACTCATGATTATTTGTCACAGCTCTAGTGAAAGGCATATTCTCTGGAACCCTCCTGGTTTGGATGAGCAGATCTTACATAATAAATACTTTAGAATCCCAATAATCTCAAATCTTGGGTTAACTTCCTCTACAGCATATTAAGAAGTTCTTGGCATTTCAGCTTCATTTAGTGTGGGCCACGTTTGGGTTCATCTTTCAGTCATCCAAGCTTTCAAACTGTTTGAGCCATTCTTAGCCACTTAGGCTAAAATATTGAATTCATAATTTCTGCTGAGTGAGTCTATCTCAATACATTTGGCTTTATCCATCTTTACACTCTTTTCAACTTGATCCTACACCCTTCAGATCCATTTCCATATACCTATCACCAGCTTGGGCCACAAATTATCTTGGGACTGTTTCCAAAATACAGATGAAATGTTTTCTGAAATACATGTGGCTTTGCCCTAAAACCTATCTTGCTCTAAAATCTATTCCAAGATTTTCATTGCTCCGTATAGGATTCTGGACTGCCATAGTCATGTTCACCATATTTGGATCATCTCTACCATCAGCCCCTAATGGAAAATCTGACCCTTCGTGTCATACCAAATTTAATGAAGGCTATATAGGTAGTTATGAATTTACAATAAATATGGGGGATAACAGCATATTCAAGGACACTGTGGAAATGGGTAAAATTGGGATGTGAAAACTTCTATTACACAAATGTGCTTCTTTCTTGAGAAAATAAATCGAAAGAAATAAAAAGAGAGGAGTGAAAACTTGATAGTTAACAAGAGACTTAGATATTTTAAAAGAACACAGTATAAGATCTTATTTCTTGTCTACTTATTTTTTTTTTAATTTTTTTCAACGTTTTTTATTTATTTTTGGGACAGAGAGAGACAGAGCATGAATGGGGGAGGGGCAGAGAGAGAGGGAGACACAGAATCGGAAACAGGCTCCAGGCTCCGAGCCATCAGCCCAGAGCCTGACGCGGGGCTCGAACTCACGGACCGCGAGATCGTGACCTGGCTGAAGTCGGACGCTTAACCGACTGCGCCACCCAGGCGCCCCCTTATTTTCTTTTTTAAAAAAAATGTTTATTTTGAGAAAGAGTGTGATCAGGGGAGGAGCAGAGAGAGAGGGAAGGCGAGAGAGAGAGAATCCCAACTGACAGTGTGGAGCCCAACGCAGGGCTTGATCTCACAATTGAGTGAGATCGTGACCTGAGTCAAAAGAGTCAGACGCTTAACCAACTGAGTCACCCAAGCACCCCTTTTATTTATTTATTTTCATCCCATCTTATTTCCTTGAAGGAATAAAGTAAAAGTTCATAATTATTGAACACATGTATAAATGAATGAATGTCCAATTATCAAATAAGTAGTGTAGCAAGTAAGTGGGAAGAATGATTCTTATCCATGATGCTCAATAGAGCAAACGTAAGGAAACGCAACTAATCTGCAAGCATGAACAGAGGAGAAGAAAATAGAGTCAGATACCAAACTGAAGGAAGGATTTTGGAAAGTGAGAGAAGTTTTAAATGAGAGCTATGGGTCATTTTGGCTAGATTGCCAAGAACAAATATTTAAGTATCCGTGACAGCTTAAAAACTAATATTTCACAACTGGCTCAACTGATTGACCCACCATAACAAACCACTGTTCATTTCCCCACTTTTTGTCCATACTGGACATATCAAGAGTGTCACGTATGGTGATGATTCTTTCTCCAGAAGGGGAAATGAAATACTTACTTGAATGACTTTCAGTCAAGAAAACACCACATCCATGTAGTCTGGTATATTAGTATTCTATTGCTGCATAACAAATGAGCACACATTTAATGACTTAAAGTAACACAAATGTATTACCTCATAGTTTCAGAGGGTCAGGAATATGGCCTAGCTGCCTCTTCTGATTAGTGTCTCACCAGACACAATTCACAATGTCAGCTAAGGTTGCTGTCTCATCTGAGGTCTTCCTAGCTCGCTTGATGGCTGGCAAACCTCAGTTTCCTGTTGTTTTAGAACGCAGACCCTCAGTTCCTAGAGGACACCCCCTGCCACATGACCCTCTTCATAAGCAGTTTACATATCTGTTTACTTTTTCAAAGCTAGCAGGAGAGCCTCTCCTACTCTGAATATGTCTCTTTTGGACCCTCTTCCAAAAGGCTCACCTGATTAGGTCAGACTCACCCAGGATAATCTGTCACTCTCTCTTTTGTTGTTGTTGTTTAGTTTTTATTTTGTAATCATAAACGTAGCTCTGCAATCCAGCTAGACTTGGAGGGGAATCAGGAAACTAGGGGACCCATAGAACTGCAGCCAGAGCACAAAGATTGTAGGATGTTTTGAGCAGATGGGGGTGAAGGACTGCTCCCCTGAGTGACAGAAGGAACAGTCTGGCAGTTTAGATACAATGCGAGTCAAATGTACTAGATTTGTCCGCAGTCGACAACGGTGATCTTGCTGCTCTTGCCAATGCTGGACCCAAAGTGTTCCCTGGCTTCCACAACATTCGTGCCCTCTTTCATCTTGCCAAAGACCACCTGCTCACCATCACACTCAGTGCTGGCAGCGCAGACGAAACCTGGGAACCATTCGTGTTGGGTCCAGCGGACCATGGATGGGATGCCAGGATCCCTATGCTTCAGGATGACATTCTCATCAAGTTTCTCCCCATAAGTGGGCTTGCTGCCAGTGCCATTATAGCGTGGGAAGTCACCACCTTGGCACATTAATCCCCAATTAATCCTATGAAAGCAGGAAACTTTATGACCAAGTCCATTCTCCCCAGTGCACAGAACACAACAATTTTCCATTGTCTTTGGAATTTTGTCTGTAAACAGCTCGAAGGACATACGGCCAAATGGCTTGCTATCCGGGGTGATGTTGAAGAACACAGTGGAGTTGACCATGGGCTGGGCCACACAGATGGCTCCAAGGTGGTAGCATCTGCAAGGCTTGATCTCTCGTTTTTTATTATTAACTCAAAGCCAATTGATTAGGGACCTTAACTACATCTGAAGAAATCACTTCCATTTTGTCATATAATATAATTCAATCATGGTAGTGTAGGAGCCAAGGCCAGGTTGTCCCAAAATGTACCACAATGGCAGACTGATTGTTTTGAATTAAAGCTATTAGAGAAACAGACAGTGCATAGGCCTCAGACCTTCTGCTCTCTCCCTGAAAGCAGGAAATAAATCTTTCATATGAAAGATACCCGCCATATACTAAGAAGTAAAAAGAAATTCTTGTCACCAGAGATGGAAAATTTAAGAGTGGAGAAAGCTGTAGAAACGGCAGAGAAAGCTGTTATGTTTTTACTAATCTACTGTCTCAGCCCAAATTCCACTTAGAATTCCTTACTAAGTAAAGTTCCCAAACGTCTGTTTTCTTTATCCTGTCAATTACTCAAAAATGTATTATTTCTTTGTCTAAAAAGTATAAACACTGCCTGCCTTGGTCATTTCTTTAGGTCTTAATTTTATTATTGGTAGTCCGGGCACATGTAATAACTGTGGTTGGTTTCTCCTATTAATCTGTCTCACGTCAACTTAACTCTTAAGCCAGCTGGAAGACCTTGAAGGGTAGAGGAAGAATTTTTCCTTCCCCACAGTAGTGAAATCCCACCATATCCAGAGGTCTTGCCCATATTCTAGGAAAGAGGATTACACCAGGTCTGCACACCAGAGAGAAAAGAATCATGGGACTCATCACATAATTCTGCCCATCTCCCCTTCCACTAGTTTACTGTTTTCAAATTAAATAATCTAAATCTCAAAATTTATTTTGGTAGCAGTGCCAGAAACACGAGAGATACAGAAGAGGGGCTGGTTGTACATCTTCCCACTGAAAGAAGTTAGATGAGAGCATGGCTGGAAGGGAAGAAGAATGAGGGCCATCAGGCAGCGGATTGAAAAACTAATCTGTGCTGTTCAGTCAGGACAGTCAGTTCTCTGGGAGCAAGTAGAATGGAGAAATGGGAGACACTCCTGGCTTATGTCTGGTAATGTTTTACACTTTTGTCTGGGGGGTGGTTTTATAGGCATGTACAGTTTGTAAAGATTCATTGGGCTATATAAGTAAGCTATATGTGGTTTTCTTTATGAAAATATTTTTTAATTTTTTTTTAACATTTATTTATTTTTGAGACAGAGAGAGACAGAGCATGAACGGGGGAGGGTCAGAGAGAGAGGGAGACACAGAATCTGAAACAGGCTCCAGGTTCTGAACAGTCAGCACAGAGCCCGACGCGGGGCTCGAACCCACGGACAGGGAAATCGTGACCTGAGCCGAAGTCGGACGCTTAACCGACTGAGCCACCCAGGTGCCCCATTCTTTATGTATATTTTACCTCAGTGAAAATAAAACTTAAAATGCCTGGACTATGGAAATTCTTTCTGAGCATATTCATATGCCTGGAGACTATTGCTGCTGACTGAAGATGCTACGTGTCACGTAAGTGTTTTTATCAAAATAACAAGATTCTGGGCGTGCCTGGGTGGCTCATTCCATCGAGCATCTAACTCTTGGTTTTGGCTCAGGTTGTGATCTCACGGTTTCATGACTTTGAGCCCCGGGTCTGGCTCTGTGCTGGCAGCACAAGAACCTGCTTGGGATTCTTTCTCCCTCTCTCTTTGCCTCTCCTCTGCTCACGCTTTCTCTCTCTCCCTCTCTCTTTTCCCCTCCCCTGCTCACACACACACACACTCTCTCTCTCTCTCTCTTTCAAAATAAATACACTTAAAAATAATAAAATTCTGCCTCTCTTTAATGTTACTTTTTCTTGGGGCACCTGGGTGGCTCAGTTGGTTAAGCGTCCAACTTTGGCTCAGGTCAGATCTCATGGCTCGTTGAGTTCAAGCCCTGTGTAGGGCTCTGTGTTGACAGCTCAGAGCCTGGAGCCTGCTTCGGATTCTGTGTCTCCCTCTCTCTCTGTCCTTCCCCCACTTGCCCTCTGTTTCTTTCTCTCTCTCAAATATAAACATTTAAAGAATTTTTTTAAAAAGTTACTTTTTCTTCAGTGCATTATAACCCATATCAGGCTGTTATAAAAACCTGAGTGGTAAAATTTAGCCAAGTTGCCAGTAAAATACACTAGATCTCAGAAACCCTTTATCTGAAAAATGGGGATGATACTAATGACATCATGACCTTTACAAAGGAAAACAGGAGGAATATACCAGAGCACATAGTTCACAGTCTGTACCCCGTAATCACTCATTAATTTTATGGAAATGAATAAAGACCACTCCATGATTTACTAATTAGAACTCTGGACCCCGATTCTGACAATAAGCTGAAAGTTGAACCATTACCATCTCTAATTAAATGGATTCTTCCCAAATGTTGGGCAGGTCATTGAGAGGATGTGACCACTGGTTGACTTGTGAGCTGGACCCTGGCGATGGGAGCTCCTTACTCCTTCCCCTGTCTTTGGAATATGTGTTCTGTTTGCCTTCCCTGTTTCCAGAAGCTGCCTCAAGGACACAGCTTTGAGATAGTGATGTGGTGTTGAGGCCACCTAGACACTATATGTGACTGAACCCAGTTAGGACCTCTATATAAACTTTTAAGATTTGGCAGGCAGGTGCAGGGATCTTCTTGTCGCAGACCACTGAAGACAAGCCTAGTATGTAAATTCTCTTGCTAACTAGAACTGCTACCTACCAACCTGGAGTGGACTGCCTCTCTCTTCAGTCTCTCCCTGCCCTCCTCAGAGGGCCCTGTTTCAGATTGTCCCCAAGAAGCTCTTGAGGTTGCCAACTAACACCAACACACGTGTTTGATTCCAGATGAACTGCTGTTTCCCTGAAACATGCATGAATTCTGCATACCTGACTTCATGGGCAAACTAAGCACAGGGTTAGCAGTGACTACCCTTGTCCCTTGTTCCCTGCCAGCCCAGGGACAATTAAGGTAAAACTATGTGCCAGAGAGCAAAATGCACATGAATCTTGGAACAGATTAAATCAGTGTGAATACAGAGCAGAAGCTGGGACTTGTAATTAAGAGAAAGGACAGTTTTGTGACACCAAGTTCATTAATGGGAACACTCAATTCATTACTGCAAAGTATTTATTCTTTTTATACACTTTATTTATTTTGAGGGGAGAGAGAAAGAGAGTGAGAGAGAATGTGACAAGGAAGGGGCAGAGAGAGAGGGAGAGAGAGAGAAAATCCCAAGCGGGCTCCATGCTGTCAGCCCAACGTGGCACTCCAACTCACGAACTTCAAGATCATGACCTGAGCAGAAATCAAGAGGTGGATGCTTAACTGACTGAGCCACCCAGGTGCCCCCATTATTGCAAAGTATTAAAATTCTAAAGATATTCCTTAAGATATACATTTGGGGGATTTGAATTTTTCCATTGTTGCCTCTCACCTTTATCACCCACTTTTGGAAGCTATGTGGTAACACAGTAGGCTGGAGACAAGAGGAGACTGGGTACATTTCTTGAAGAATACCCAAAATAAAAATCAAGAAATACAAAGTGAGAGTAGGGATAGAAAGAAAACTACTTTCTTGGAGTTTTATGATGTTGTAGTCACTATGTGTCTCAAAAAACTCTTAGAATGTTCAGTGGTGGAAAACAATTCAAAGTTGTAATTGAGATACCTGCTATCACTCCATCTAGGACTTGAAACCTGTGATTAATAAATTAAAATTCAAGTTAGTTGACATACAGTGTAGTCTTGGCTTCAGAAGTAGAACCCAGTGATTCATCACTTACATATAACACTCAGGGCGTATCCCAAAAAGTGCCCTCCTTAATGCCCATCACCCATTTAACCTATCTCCACCCGCCCCCCCAGCAACCCTTAGTTGTTCTCTGTATTTAAGAGTCTCTCACGGTTTGCCTCCCTCTCTGTTTGTAACTTATTTTTCCTTCCCTTTCCCTCTGGTCTTATGCTAAGTTTCTCAAATTCCACATATGAGTGAAATCATATGCTATCTGTCTTTCTCTGACTGACTTATTTCACTTAGCATTAATACCCTCCAGTTCCATCCATGCTGTTGCAAATGGCAAGATTTCATTCTTTTTGATTGTTGAGTAAAGTACATTGTATATATACACCACATCTTCTTTATCCACTCATCAGTCGATGGACATTTAGGCTTTTTCCATAATTTAGCTATTGTTGATAGTGCTGTTGTAAACATTGGGGTGCATGTGCCCTTTTGAACCAGCATTTTTGTATCCTTTGGATAAATACCTAGTAGTGCAATTGCTGGGTCATAGGATAGTTCTACTCTAAAATTTTTTGAGAAACCTCCATACTGTTTTCCAGAGTGGCTGCACCAGTTTGCATTCCCACCAACAGTGCAAGAGTGTTATCCCCTTTCTCTGCATCCTTGCCAACATCTGTTGTTTCCTGAGTTGTTAATTTTAGCCACTCTGACCAGTGTGAGGTGATATCTCATTGTGGTTTTGATTTGTATTTCCCTGATGATGAGTGATGTTGAGTATCTTTTCCTGTGTCTGCTAACCATCTGGATGTCTTCTTTGGAAAGGTGTCTATTCATGACTTCTGCCCATTTCTTCACTGGATTACTTGTTTTTGGGTGTTAAGTTTGGTAAGTTCTTTATAGATTTTGGATACTAACCATTTATCCAATATATAATTTGCAAATATCTTCTTCCATTCCTTCAGATGCCTTTTAGTTTTGTTGTTTCCTTTGCTGTGCAGGAGCTTTTTATCTTGATAAGGTCCCAACAGTTCATTTTTGCTTTTATTTCCCTTGCCTCTGGAGACATGTCAAGTAAGAAGTTGCTGCAGCCTAGGTCAAAGAGGTTGCTGCCTATTTTCTCCTGTAGGATTTTTCTGGTTTCCTGTCACATTTAGGTCTTTCATCCATTTTGAATTTATTTTTGTGTATGGTGTAAGAAAGTGGTCCAAGTTCATTCTTCTTCATGTTGCTGTCCAGTTTTCCCAACACTATTTGCTGAAGAGACTGTCTTTGGGTCACAAATCAGCCCTCAACAGGTACAAAAAGATTGTGATCACACTATGCACATTTCTAGATCACAACATTCTGAAACTTCAAATCAACCACAAGAAAAAAACTTAGAAAGCCTCCAAATATATGGAGGTTAAAGAACGTCTTACTAAAGAATGACTGGGTTAACCAGGAAATTAAAGAAGAAATTTAAAAATACATGGAAGCAAATGAAAATGAAAACACGACCGTCCAAACCCTTTGCAATGCAGCCAAGTCAGTCCTAAGAGGAAAATGCACTGCAATCAAGGCCTATCTCAAGAAGCAAAAAAGGTCCCAAATACAGAACCTAACCTCACACCTAAAGGAACTAGAAATACGGCAGCAGAGAAAGCCCAAAGCCAGTAAAAGAACAGAAATAAAGATTAGAGCAGAGATAAACAATATAGAATCCACAAAAATAGTAGAACAGATCAATGAACCTAAGAGCTGGATTTTTGAAAGAATAAACAAAATTGATAAACCACTAGCCAGAGTTCTCAAACAGAAAAGAGAGAAGACCCAAATAGATAAAATCATGATAGAAACAGGAGAGATCACAACTAACACCACAGAAATACAAACAATTATTAGAGAATCCTATGAAAAATTATATGCCAACAAATTGGACAACCTGGAAGAAACAGACAAATTCCTAGACACCCACACACTTCCAAAACTCAAACAGGAAGAAACAGAAAATTTGAACAGGCCCATAACCAGCAAAGAAATTGATTCTGTTATCAAAAATCTCCCAACAAATAAGTGTCCTGGGCCACATGGCTTCCCAGGGGAATACTACCAGACATTGAAAGCAGAGATAATACCTATTCCTCTCAAGTTGTTCCAAAAAAATGGAAATGAAAGGAAAGCTTCCAGACTCATTCTATGAAGCCAGCATCACCTTGATTCCAAAACCAAACACATCACTAAAAAGGAGAACTAAAGGCCAATATCTCTAATGAACCTGGATGAAAAAATTCTCAACAAGATACTAGCAAATCAAATTCAACAGTATATTAAAAGAATTATTCACCATGATCAAGTGGGATTCATTCCTGGGCTGCAGGGCTGGTTCAATATTCGCAAATCAATCAACGTGATACACCATGTTAACAGAAGAAAGGATAAGACCATATGATCCTGTCAATAGATATAGAAAAAGCACTTGACAAAATACAGTGTCCCTTCCTGATAAAAACCCTCAAGGAAGTTGGGATAGAAGGAACATATCTTAACATAATAAAAACCATATACGATAGGCCCACAGCTAATATCATCCTCAATGGGCAAAAATTGAGGGCTTTCCTCCTAAGGTCATGAACACGACAGGGATGTCCACACTCACCACTGTTGTTCAACATAGTGCTGGAAGTTCTAGCCTCAGTAATCAGACAACAAAATGAAATAAAAGGCATAGAAATTGGCAAGGAAGAAGTCAAACTTTCACTCTTTGCAGACAACATGATTCTCTACATGGAAAACCCGAAAGACTCTACCAAAAAACTGCTAGACCTGATACAGGAATTCAGCAAAGTCACAGGATATAAAATCAATGTACAGAAACCAGTTGCTTTTTTATACACCAATAATGAGGCACCAGAAAGAGATCTCAAGGAATCGATCCCATTAACAATTGCACCAAATACCATAAAATACCTAGAAATAAATAAACCT
Source organism: Panthera uncia (assembly GCF_023721935.1). Taxonomy (NCBI): domain Eukaryota; kingdom Metazoa; phylum Chordata; class Mammalia; order Carnivora; family Felidae; genus Panthera; species Panthera uncia. The sequence goes on along the minus strand of NW_026057581.1, from coordinate 2,835,758 downwards.
AACGAAAGAGGTAAAAGATTTATGCACTGAAAACTATAGAAAGCTTATGAAAGAAATTGAAGAAGACATAAAGAAATGGAAAAACATTAAATACTCATGGATTGGAAGAACGAATATTGTTAAAATGTCAATACTACCCAAAGCAATCTACATATTCAATGCAATCCCTATCAAAACAGCACCAGCATTCTTCACAGAGCTAAAACAAACAATCCTAACATTTGTATGGGACCACAAAAGACCCCAAATAGCCAAATGTTGAAAAAGAAAACCAAAGCTGGAGGCATCATAATTCCGGACTTTAAGGTACATTACAAAGCTGTAATTTTCCAGACAGTATGGTACTGGCACAAAAATAGACACATAGATCCATGGAATAGAATAGAGAACCCAGAAACGGACCCACAAATACATGGCCAACTAATCTTCGACAGCGCAGGAAAAAGTATCCAGTGGAAAAAAGAACCCCATGTTTAAAAGGCAGACAAAGTAACCTCTGAGGAGATTAACTCCGTGCTCTCAACCCAAACAATATCTCCTCACATACATCCCAGGAAAGATTGGGACACAGTTTAGAAAAACCAGTGTCATAGCAGATGGTACAGGAAACTTTCTAGGCAGAGGTAGATGGCTTCCTTGTGCGGAGGGGGCAAATGGGAGGTAGTGTGGTCTACGTGGTAAACCATGCAGCGTGGGCATTCTCACCTTGTATCGTTGGGATCGGCACAATCAGGGAGGGAGTTCTGCCCCTATTACCAGATACAAACATTATCAGTGAAGGGTGACCATGGGTCCAGAGGCTGGGCAGAAGATATCTGCAGGGTGCCAGACCTATTTTAGAATGACAATAATGAGGAAATCTATGGTAGAGGTGACAGAATGTGTGGGCGACGTTAGCATAAGGATTTGAAATAAACACAATACAAATTCTGTAAGTCACAAAGGAAGAAAATGGAAACCTGACGCTGGAATAAACAGTTACGAAGAAGAAACAGCCAGAGACACTGGCTATGGATGGGAAATGAATGAGTTTTTCGACAACTCAGTAGACTATCAGATAAGACAGTGGGCAGTATACCCAAAGATCAAATGAGTGAGCTAGAACATTAAGTCAAAGAACAATCTTAGCAAGCATTACAGAGGCATCAAAAGGTAGAAACTAAGATAACTTTATGAAACACAACAACAAACGAGGCCCAGAAGGATAGAACAAAATAAGTGGAGGGACAGCATTTACAGAAACAGTGCTCCAGTCCTTGGGTCTATGGTAGCTGGCGGCCCTGGACCTGGAGGTAGCCTCGCTCCTTGCCTGGGGTAATCTTGGAATCTGGGCGGTATGTAGTGCCTGATTTCAGGACTGTCCAGGACAGCCATGAATGCCACATCCTATGCCCTCCCCTTCCAAGGTGTTGAGTAATTCCAGAGGGCCAAGAGTCACAGGTATGTTCCAGTTCACTCTAGAAAGAAATGCAACCCCAAGGACAATTATGACACGTGTCCACAGGAGAAAATGAGGTCAGCGCAGTGTTCTAGCTCTGAGGAGTCCGTGTGCGCAACAGGCCAGGGGGTGAATCGGTGCCCTGTCGTTCTCTCCAGATCTGGCCTGTTAGTGGGTCTTCAGGAAGAACTGGAGTAGACAAACAGAAATAAAGGGTGAGATTACCAAATCAGATGGAATCCTTGGGAGACAGAAGACAGGAAACCTGATGAAGATAAAGAGTGAGAGTTGACAAGAATATCAGCCATCTCCTGGGTCTTGTCTTTGATTAGAGAAAAATGTTCAGAAAAACACTGATAAGAAAGATGGGTTGATGCACCATCTTTCCGAGGAGCTGACATTTCAAACGTCTCTCTCTCAATCCTACTGAAAAGCCGAAACCTTCTAAAGCTAAGGACAGACACAAGAGGGAGACAAACTAAGCATTCATCCGCCTGCATTGCCTTTTTCAGAGGAGGAAATTTTGTGAGACACTCAGCAAGCAGGGATGCCAGTCTATAAAGAATTTGGAGACAGCTACTTGCACTGAAGGGTTAAATCTTTGAAGGGCTCTGTTCTTAGTTCTAGCAGAATACAGAGGTTTCAAAGTCATAAACCAGATGAAGTCATAATGACCTGTGCTTGGGGTACAATCTGGTTTTAGGGCACCGAATATTACAATCAATACCTTGACCAACATGCCTACTCATGGTACCTAACTGGGCCCTGGCGCCCCCCAGACAATAGAAATTGACAAGAGGCGGAAGGGGCCATCCAGGCAGGGTTTGGTTGGGGCTTGTGCTGGAGCACAAGGGAGGCTGAGCCTCTGAGGAGGGGTCAGAGAGAGCTTTATAAAGAGGCGTAGGTGGGAAAAGAATGACTTCTAATCACATAGAAGAGGGGATTTCTTGGCTCCTGCACGCATCAAGGTCATGCTTCTTCATGCGTCTTCTAGCATGTTAAATCTCGACCCTCGGGCAGTACTTTTTTTTAGTATTATAATGAGGGGGAAATGGGGGTGAAACGTTACCACTGTGGTCCATCTTGGGGCGCACTGGTTTGGCCCCACCTTTACCAGTCTTCACAGTCAAGACATCCCTTTCAATGAGCATGCTGCCTCTGCGTTCCTGCAAGATACGCTACTCAAGGGCATATCTTTTTCTCTCTGTGAAGGCAGCCAAGAAATGCTGGATTTTGTGGTTGGGGTGAGGGGACCCAAGTCCAGTCCTCACTCCGTCTTACTTATGAGAAAGCAAGTTTTTAGGGCACTTGTTAAAGAACATGTCAAACAACTACCTCTGTGAAAGTAAACCATAGAAAATTAAGATGGATGTCCCCTCAAATCATTTGTCATACCCTACAGCATATCATGAAATTTAGAATAGAGTCCAAATGTATTGTTTAGATAAGAATACCGATCAAAACTAGAGTACTTTCCTAATGTAAACTTAATTGGGTTCAGTGAGTCACAGATTAATCTACAGACAGAACTCACGTCGGAGTGGTTCTCATATAACAGATGGGAAAAAGGATGAAAAAATTTAGTAACATGAGCCTAAGAAGTGATTATAAGGCCCCAAAATGTATATTAGTTGTCACTGAAAGATAGTTGCATTGATTAAATAGCCAAGAAGACTGTGGCTCATCTTTTTGACTCTGAAAGTGTGAAGACAGAAAAATTCCCTCTGACGCTTACTTACTTGGTACCATGATCGCTTCTTTTTCCAATCTAATAATTATAGAATAACGGGAAGGATGAACCTAATGAGGGAACTGTTTTTAATTCTGAAGGCATCACACTCAGTGCAAAATAAAATTGAAAATGTGTGTTAGTTCCAGGCATGCGTGTTGGTTCACATGGATTTAAAATGTGGCTTAGATACACCAGCTAGTGTAAACTTTGACTTTAACCAGAAGTTTTTGGTAAGTTAATAAACGCATCTAACACTAACGTCTTGGTGCCCGTGAAACATTAATGTTAAGAAATGTACCTCCGATCAGTGGAACTTCTGGGAGCTGAAAAACAGCTTCTGGGCTGCTGCTTTGGTCTAGCAGCCCCTCGGTAATGATAGTATCCAACTTTCAAAAAGGAAAGAAGTGAGAAGAGGAAAACTCCAGAACAAGAATTTTTCTAAGCTAACTTAATTCAAAGTTAGATGGAAATGAGTTAAACGACTTAGAATAGTTTAGCGAAGTGGAGCAAAGGAAAAAGAAAATGTCCAAATTTCCTACAGACCAGCCTTACCACCAGGTGACGTCATGGTGATTGCAACGGTCAACAGACCTTTCACACAGCCTTTCCAACTGTTCATTCATGTAGGTGATTGGCGGGGAATTAAGTTTCGGGGAACAAATTCTTTGTAAACAGAATGAGGGTAATTGGATTCTATTTCTTCTTATCTGAAAATATGGAGAGGCCCTGCACGTAGGCGGCTCGTTGGTCTAGGGGTATGATTCTCGCTTCGGGTGCGAGAGGTCCCGGGTTCAAATCCCGGACGAGCCCGCTTCCTTTTCAACCAATTGGATTCAGAGAATCAAGGAAAAGAAGTATTTTCCCAAATATTCTTGCCAAAAAGACCGGGCTCTCACCTTGCTAACAGTGGCACTGTTCTCGGAGGAGCTGGGCTCTGACTCCCGGATCTCCCGGACGCGAGGCACCCGAATCGTTGACGGGGTACCCGGCCGCCGGCCCCTGTGGGTCCCTCCGCCGCCACCGAGGGAGCCCGGGGCCGCGGCGGGCGCGCACGCGCGTGCGCACACCTGGCGCGGCTCGGGAGGCGCGAGCAGCGTCCCCTCGGAGCTCCGCCGCGCGCGCGCAGTCGAGAATTCGTGACTTAACGTTGTCGCCTGGCAACGGGATGAGCGTCCACGAAGCGCTGTATCTGCCGCTCCCCGGGCGCGGAGCAAAGAGGCGCCCCGGTCCGCTGCTGGCGTGAGACGCCTGCCGCTCTTTTCCTGCGTTGCCGCGGTTGTTCATTCGTTTATTCGTTCCGCGAGTGAATTTTCAGCGACTACTGCAGGTCAACCTGTGCTGGGTGCTGGGGGCGCAGTGGTGGACAAGGTATAAACTAGTTTTTGTTTCTACGGAATTTCACATCACAAGTAGCTAAATATTTACCATGTTCACGCTTCCTGGGACGAAGCGCAGCATTCCCATAGAAGCGTGGAGAACCAGGGCCGACCTGTCCGCTCCAGGGAATATTGTCCGCCAGGGTTTGTCCTCCAGGAAAGAGAAACCAGAAGGAGCAACCCCTGCCCCATGCCCGAAACTTACCAGTACTTTCTCCTCTGCCCCAGGAGATGGGCTCACTTCTGAACTGTTGAAACGCTCGGGTACATTGATGAACATAAATTTAAAAGACGAGACAAGGAAAGAAAGAAAGAAAGAAAGAAAGAAAGAAAGAAAGAAAGAAAGAAAGAAAGAAAGAGAAAAGGAAAGAAGGAAGGAAGGAAGGAAGGAAAGGAAGGAAAGGAAGGAAGGGAAAGAGAGAGAGAAAGAAAGAAGGAAAAAAAGAAAAAGAAAAAGAAAGAAAAGAAAATGGAGAGGAAGGTATTAATGCACTTACTTTACTCGTGCTAGCTGAATTAAGTTGTTTCTTTCTAATAACCGTGTTGTGACCCAAACTGAAAGTGAACACACACACACACACACACACACACACACCACTCCAATTTCTTTCAAGGCTCAACTGGCCCCGCTCATCTCAGTCTGAAAGACTGGGTCTTTTGTTACCTTTCTGATCAGTTGAAGGCCCAATAGGCTTGAAGACGCAGGTCATCGTTCAGAAGTGGTGTGTGACATATTCTCTTTTTACACAGGAAACATGAATTTAAAATTTATTTGTAATTTAATATAATTTTACAATTTGAAGTAGATGGTGTCATTCATTAAGTTTGCAATTCAAAAGGAACTTCCTCCAACCTTTGCCCTTCAAGAATGTTCTTAGGATTCAGGAAGTCAGTTTATGCCATCTAAACCAGAGATTGAATAATCTTCTTTCGAGGGATTTTATTATCCCAAGAAGGGTGAGTTAAAGATCCTGTCTGGTACTAAACGGCACAGGCAGGTCATTTTACAGGGAAGTCTATCGTCAATAAGCTGGACTCATAATCTGTTTCCATTTATTTTTAGGGCCTCATTATAACAATGCCCAGCAACCAAAGATCACCTGACGTCTAAACTTAAGTGTCTAATATGAGAGGGATAAAAGTGCACTTAGAAAAAATAGAGGCTAATGTTATGCAGAGAGAAGAAACCTTCTCAGGAAAGTTATTACAGGGAGAAAGAATGCTGTAGAAAACAGTAGCTTGGCTACAAAAGCCTCTTAAAATTGAAATTGTGAGCGTAGAAATGAAAAACTTAATGGAGTAGCTGCAATAATTCTCTTCCAGAAGACGGAGTAAAATATGTAAAGGCAAACTCCAGCAGTCATGTTCCCTAGAAGACCCCCAAATTAGTTGAAACTGCCGCCTACACAAAAACCTGCACGCAATGCTTATAGCAGCTTTATTCACAATTGTGGAAACTTGGAAGCAACCAAAATGTCCTTCAATAAGTAGTAAGCCTTCGGGGGCGCCTGGATGGCTCAGTCGGTTAAACGTCCGACTTCGGTTCAGGTCACGACCTCACAGTGTGTGAGATTGAGCCCCGCATCGGGCTCTGTGCTGACGGCTCAGAGCCTGGAGCCTGCTTCCAATTCTGTGTCTCCCTTTCTCTCTGGCCCTCCCCCGTTCATGCTCTGTCTCTCTCTGTCTCAAAAATAAATAAACATTAAAAAAAATTTTTTAAATAAAAATAAGAAGAGTATAAATAATAATTTTTAAAAAGTGGGGGAAAAGGAAAAAGGGAGACAAAACACCCTGGAGGTTTAAAATCCAAGGTAAAAGAAGTCCCAGAAAAAAAAAGAAAAGAAAAAGAAAGAAACTAGAGAACACATAAGTGAGAAAATCAAAACAGAAAAAGTCAAGCTAATTTCCCAAACTGAAATACATGATTTTGCAAATTTAATGCTGTAATAGAGCTCTGAGAACAATGAATGAAAATAGAAACACACAAAGGCATATTTTTCAGACATTTAGGAACACCGGGGACAGAGAAATAATCCTGAAAGAGAAAAAAGCTAATTGCAAATGAAGTATCAGTAATTAAAATGACTTCTTACTTCTCAAAAGCAATACAGGAAGCTAGAAGAAAACGGAGAACGCTTTCAAAATCCGGAAAGAAAAACTTCCCCAACCTAGCGTTCCATACCCAACCAACACTCAATCGAACGTTAGAGAAAAATAAAAGATATCCTCCAATACCCAAATATTTAAAAAATCTAAATATCATAAGAGAACAGTGGACAATATTTGCCAGTCATCACAAACGAGCAGTGAAGACCAATTCAAAAAGACTATGATATAATTGGAAGAAAGACGGATCGGAAGCGTGTCCCTATACGGTGGTGTTTAAGGCGAGGAACAAGATGAGCCTTTTTGTACGGTGAGTAGTCAATCGAAAATTCTCAACTTGAAACATCAGTAAGTAGAGAAAGCATCCGTATCGGTCAGAATACAATTCTGGCTCCGTAACAAAGACCTCAACCTACTGTCGCTTAAAGGAGGGGGACGTTACGCATCTCTCACATGATCGTCTGAAGGTACAATCGAGGCTGACGCTCTGGCGCCACGGTGTTGGTTCCGGTGTTGTGCCTCGGGGCTCCCTCCTTCCTACGGGGTTGCTCCGTGTTTCGTGACTCCTTCTTTCCTGCGGTGTTGCCACTTCCAGCAAAGCACACACGGCAGGAAGAGACAAGTGGAGGGTGTTCCTCTCCTCTTCTGGGCATAACCTGCACGTCTCACAGACACCGACTCTCCAACGCGCTGGTTTCGAAACTGGTCACATGACCCCGCTTAGCGTCAAGGAAAGTTGTGCATTGGGGACGTCTCGTGGGTGGCTCTGAGCCCTACTAAATGCCCAACCAGCCGTCTCTGCCGTGGCATCCGATTTGGAGATACGCCGGGAAAAGCAAACACCACCACAAACCGAAAGCCAAATGGCTGAAAATCTTTCCCTCTCCCAGGGGGGAAGATGAGGAAGAAGGCCACGTATTTTTGAAGTACTTAAGATTTTTCAACGTGTGCTTAACTTTGATGGGAAAAGATGTGAACTTAAAAAATAAGCCTGAAGCCGAGAACAAAGGTGTGGATTAAAAAAAAAAAAAAATCCATCCGGGTTCAAATGGGGCAGGGGAGGAATACCCCATGAGGGAAAAAGGCCTCGTTGGAAAGAGGGGAAATAGATCCTTCTTGATACCGACTCGGGAATTGGACTGAGCGGAGAAAACAAGGCAGAGGGAAGTGTATGATTGATTTGCTTGATCTTCATGACCACTTTCCTGCTCAGATTTCAGGATTCTCCCTGATGGGTCACACACATGCTTCAGCGCTCCGGCCACAGTGATTTCTCAACACTCGTCTAGACACTGTCGGCCCCCCGGCCTTTGCTCAGGCCCTGTCCTCAGGGAAGGACACCCTCTCTCCTGGCCAGCTCTAGAAAACTTCCTCGGCAAGACTCACCTTTAATACAGCCTTCTTTCCCCAGGCATTTATGATTCATTCTGATTAGTCATAATCAAGCCCTACCCATGTTCCCTTATGTGCATTGTATTCATTCCGTGAAACAAATTTTTAAAAAGCAGTTGAAAAAGCTTTTTGCACCCTTCCCCAAATAATCTTCCCGCTGGGAGTGACTCTTTTAACTTTTTTTTTTTTTTTTTTTTTTTTTTTGCACCGCAGCCTTTGGAAATCAGGCGCAAGTCGGGCCACCTGTCCCCCCTAAGACCACCCAAGAAGCACACGGGGATCTGGGGGGAATCGGAAGTCGCGGCTCCTCTGCTGGGATGAGCGGGGAGAGAGCCCCGCGAGTGAAGGGCTCTGCCCTGCGCAGTTTCACCCTGCAGGGTCGAGGCGGTGACGACACGGGGTAGAGTTGCAGCGCGGCCCCGCTGGGGCCCGCCGTCTAAGCTTCCGGACTGTCTTCTTAGCCGCGAATTCGGAGTCCGGACTCGCCAGGCTCCCCGAGGTCCACACCAGGGGGACCGGCTCTGGGAGCCCCCGCCCGCGGCTGGCTCGGGCGGGTGGCGCCCTCGGACCGCAGTGGGGGGGGGACCGCAGACAGGTGCCAGGCAGCCGCGCGGGGGGAGCCCAGGCCCAGGCCGAGGTGCTTGCGTCCCGGCTCCGCCCCCGTCGCGACTCCTGGGGGAGCTGAGCCTGCTTTTCGCGTCGCGACTTTTCCAGTCCGGTCGTGGTCCATTCGCGTGGGAGCCGGAGCTGGTCTCCCGGGCGTCCCCGAGCCGCCTCCTGGATCCCCTGAGTCCAGGACAGCCGGGAAGCGCCCGAGGGTCAACTCTGAAATAAAGTACTTGGAGACCGTGGTGCGTGGTGACGAGGTGGCCGAGTGGTTAAGGCGATGGACTGCTAATCCATTGTGCTCTGCACGCGTGGGTTCGAATCCCACCCTCGTCGGTGAAGGTATTTTAGCGAGAGGGAGCGGGAAGGAGTGCGTGCAATTTCACCTTGGCTTTGTCCGTCAATATTGTCTGTGTGGATACTTTATGTGAGTAATAAAGTGCCCGCGGAAGGCTTCCTTCCGGGTCCCTGAGGAAGGAGAGGGTGAGAAGGAGAGAAGCGAAACACCGGTGGAAAATTCTGCTCCCTAGAAATCACAAATAAGTGGATGGCCCTTTATTAACACTTGAAGCCTGTACTGTTTTACCGCTTATATTTAGATCTGCAACTCTCCTGGAACGAATATCGATTTACAGTGGAAGGAAAAATCAATTGGCGTATTTATTTATTGGTCTATCATCCACCTGTAGATAAATATAGTCATATTGCTATTCAAACAGATCACCTTTACCGTGGACATCGAATGGCCCTGTCTGTGCGGTTCTTTTCAGGAATCTACTCTTGAGTTGTCTGTTTTACATACTCCGCTGTCTTATTTCTAGAGCTTTGTAACAAGTCTCAACCCCTTGTTCCTATTCCAGATTTGCCTGTTCTCAATTGCCTTTTTGTAGTTCCATACACATTTTAGAATCGTTATGTAAATGTCTGCCCCCAAAAAAGGGGGGGGGGAAGGGGAAGGCTGATATAATTTTGGCTAATAATGTTTGAATCTATAGAGCAATGTGAATACAATAGACATCTTTAAAATATTGAATCTTACGATACATATTAGACCCTTCAATTATGTATGTCTTCTTGAATTTATCTCAATAGTGGCTTGTCTGATTTGTCTACGTAGAAATATAGCCCGTATTTCACTAGATATGTTTTAGGTATTTGTATTTAAGTATCTGAATTAGGCTGTAAAATATGGTGTATATGAATATGTTGTTGTATATGCTATTAGGTTGTGAAATTTTATTGTTTATTAAAGCATTGAAATCCAGTGGATTTTTATATACCAGTCATGGAAAGCCTGATAATAGCTCATCATGCGGGCGCTGAGTTGAAAAGACGACATCACAGGCACATGGTCTTGCTATGGGAAATGCCATATTAGGAAAAGCCGAGGCCCCATCAGGAGATGCATACAGGCCATCGGACCCCAGGGAGTGCACAGTCCGCACTGGGTACGTCGCAGCACACAATTTTCGGGAAAGAAATAGCGGGGTGGGGGAAGTTGAAACTGAGATAGGCTTTTTGTATTGGAGAGAGAAAATGTTCTACTGAAAGGCACTCTTACTGTGCGGGTGAACATTCTGGACAGGAGTCACCGCTTAGTTAATTTCTGGCTCCCTGAAGTGGGTCGAGGAGGGAGGACAGTTGCCAGGTACAACAGAGGACCCACCTTTGCTTTACGCATAGAAGCTGTCTTTTGAGTAAATCTGTTGACAGCATCCGAGAGCACCCTCTCCCCCTCCAAGACTTAATGATCTACTCACTAGGTAGGCTTTCTGTGATACATGCACTTTACTGCGGATATAAAATTGATTAGAAAGTATGGACGAGTTCACTGAACATCGATGATACAAAAGTATATGACCTGAGCCTTATGTTTTAATTAGTGGACTTTTCGTTGCTGCTTCGATATGGACATCTACGAGCATCTTGCTCACGGAGATTCTCATTCCCCAAAGCTCATTGCAAACTTCTTGGAACTTCAGCAGAACAAAGCCCAAGGGGCTGCTGGCCTCTGGCCCACATGTCCGTTTTTTCCAATTGTGGCTGAGGCTTCCGCTCACCCGGCGTGGCCCTCGTGACTGGAGGGTGGGCGGAAGTAGTTCTCAGTGACAGGTGATTTCTCCCCATCGGGGGACGTTCGGCCATGTCTGGAGACATGTTTGGTTGTCACAACTAGAGAGGGACCATCTGGCGGGGAAAGGCCAGAGGCGCTGCCGACACCCTCCAATGCTCGGTACTTTCTCCAACAGCAAATAATTTCCAGCACAAAATGTTACTAACATCAAGGTTGAGAAGTCCTGATATGTTGTGATAGAGATTAACATAATGCACACACATATGTATTATAATATCATAAGAACCCTGAGTACAATATAGTAAGAACCCTGTCCTGGGTCTTAAGGAAGTCCATTCCGGTAGGTGATACAGACAGTGACCCCCACAGACCACAACAGAGGCACAAGTTCATGCTGTTGAGACACGACATGAACCACACATACAGCTACTCAAAGGCAAAAACTCTAGCACAGACCTGGAGCGGCACAGAGACAGATGAACACCAGAGACACATAGTCTGAGAAGCAGACGTGTATTCAAAATGACACAATCACCCCCACACGCACTAAATAAGGCAGCGAGGGTCAAAGTGTGCCAAACACTGGGCTAAGCACTTCCTACTCAAATGTGGATAACATTCTCATTAAAAAGTATCTGATACAATCGTGGTCTCTGTGTAAAATTTCATAAATCCAAGGCACAAAGAACTTAAACTTTCCCAAGGTCACCAGCTGATAAACTGGGCTGGGGGGTTAGGATTTTTAGCCGTCTGGTCTGAAATCTAGTGTCTGCCTTACCCACGCTTCTAAGCTATCCCTTTCCCTGAGGGTCTCAGGAGGCTGGTTCCTTCTTCTCCTTTGGGTATTGGATCTAAGAGCCTTCCAAGACCCCACACGCACACCCCTGTCTTTAAAACTTCGACTTTGCCTTGTTTTGTTGCCTCCAAGACCCGTGAGCGTTTGAAATTACTCTGTATCCTTTTCACTTGTATATATGTAGCTACTTCTCCCCACAAGGCTTGAGGAAGCAAGAGCTGGCCCATCCAGGACTGCGACATACAGCGAATGAAAATACAAAATGCCTAATTAAATTGCAACTTCGGATCATTTTTTAGTATATCTCATGCGATATTTGGAACATGCTTATATTTTTAAAAATAATCATTCATCTGGGGGCGCCCGGGGGGCTCCCTCGGCTAAGTGAAGAGTCTTGCTTCTTCGGCTCAGGTCCTGAACTTGGCAGCTTGTGAGTCCCAGCCCCGCATCGGGCTCTTGACTGTCCGTGTGAAGCCTGTTTGGGATTCGCTCTCTCCCTTTCTCTCTGCCCCTCCCCTGCACACTCTCTCCGTCTCCCTCTCAAAACAAATAAATAAACCTAAAAAAATTAACCAAAGAAATAAAAAAATGATTCATCCATTCGAAATTCACCTGTAATGTTTTGTCTGGCAACCCTATTTCCTTCACGGTCAGCCTGACATCTGTGGGGTCTTGGCATACAGTGGCCATTAAATGTCCATTCAATGTGGAGATATAGTGTTTCTATGGTTGCAGCTCAGGAAATCGATGGAACTCTCTGACCTGGGTGCAGGGATTGGTCTACTTACAGATTTGCGGGGAGAATGTCCACAGAGAGTTGCAGATGAACAATCGAGTTGCAACGTCCACAGATAGTTGCAGAAATTGGTGATTTCTTACTGTTGCCCGTCCCCAGGTGGTCACTATCTTCACCCATCGCTTTGGGTGCTGCTGCACCTCGGTGCCATCGTGTGTCTCTGCTGGTCTGGAAGATCTTCCCTTAGAACCTTCTAAGACTTGTTGATCCCCCAGCAATTCCTCTCCACACACCTAACTGCCTTCTCAGTACGGGACGGCGTAGAGCGACAGTGCGTTTTCTGGAAAGGGTCTGAGGACATGACCATTCTTTATGGACACACCGCTCGTGCGTCTTTTCCCTTTTCATTCCAGGCTTCTGGCTCCTCGTTTTTCTCATCTTCAAACTATTATCCACCTGTCGGATTTGGGAGGCGATAAGTGAACTAATGAATATGAGATCATTTGTAGGCTCTCAAAGGCAAGACAAATGCCACTAATCGATACTGCTTAATGTGGGACTCTCACACTGTGAGTGGACACCTGAGAGTGAGAGTCTCACACTCAAGAAGACACCGAGTGCAGAACAGAGTCTGGGGTACGGCAGGACCAGTGGGTTTTGGAGCTGAAATGCCAGGATACCGGCCCATGAACATCTATAGCCACAAAATAAGCATATCCCTGTAGCCAGCAGAGAAGATGGTGAGAGGAACTGTGTTGGGAACAGGCCTCTGCGGCTCCCTGGATTTGGTTCCCGGCTGTGATGGGGTGTATGGAACGAACGAGAAGCCCAGGTGCCTGCTTCCCTGATGCTGGCGCCTGTTGCTGAGTCAGGAACCGTGTCCGTACCTTTAGAGGAGTCACATGTTCTCCTGGAAGGGAAGCATTACGTGAGCAATCACGGAATCATTTGATGCATCGTTCGTGTGTGCTGAAAAGAACCAGATGAGACTATGAAGACAGAGCCCATCACCTAGGGGTTTGGGAGAAACATCCCAGAGACGGGGCCATGAAAGCCATGAATCGAAGGAGGCCCACAGGGGCCTGAGTATTTAACATATTCTGACCATCATCTGACTGATAATGATGAACTCTTCTTGAGAAACCTTCGTTGCCCGGTGGACTGGGGAGACCCCGGGCCCTGACCCAGAGGAGTCCCCAGAGGTGCTTAGTCTTGTCACGAGAAGGAATTCCAGGACAGACACGCAGCAGATGAGCGACGCAGTGGGAAAGTTTATTAAAGTGAAAAGTCCACTTGAGACATGAGAGCAAGAGAGAGGCAGAGACAGAGACAGAGGGACAGAGAGAGAATGAGAGCTGTGCCTTTGGGGTTGGGTTTCTTTTATTGCCGGATGTTAACTAGGGGACAGAACATTCATTGCTTGGGGCGCGAAGCGTGGCTGGTCTCCCACTTTTCCTCCTCTCTTGCTCAGGGCTTCCTGTCATGGCCCGGCCCTCTTGGGCCCATCTGGTATGCTGGGGCTTCTCGGGGAGTGAGGCCCCGACAGGCCTCTGACCCTCCCCGCGGCTGGGCACAGCCTCCTCCGTGCTGGCCTCCGGGCATCCCCTCAGAGCCTAACTAACTGCCTGCTCTCTAGGGGTTACAAAATTGTGAATTAATTATTTTGACTTAGTGATACATGGACGAGGAGAAAAAGACCCAGAAGTTCTCATGGCTACAGAGTATCAGCACATTTTCTGAAGAGATTTGTTATAGATCATCAATACTGACTTTTTTCAGTCTCACATAAGGCAAATATTTTCTAGTTTGTCCTTTGTGTTCTATCCTTGTTTGTTAGTATGTGTCAAAACATTTTAAATACGTGCGTTTTAATGTTTCTTCTTTGTGTTTTTTCATCAGATTTAGAATGAAATTCAGAAACACAAATGACATAATTTTCTAAATTTTTCCTCCTGAAGAAATCATGCTACCTACGGTTATACACTTTCAGTCTTCCCCACTCACCATGAAGTTTCTCCTTATGGGCCACCTGCCTGGCTGAGTCGGAAAAGCGGGCAACGCTTGATCTTGGGGCTGTAAGTTCGAACCCCACACTGGATGTAGAGATTACCCAAATAAATAACATCTTCAAAAAAAAAAAAAGTTACTTCAGGACCGCTGGGTGGCTCAGTCGGTTGGGCACGCAACTTCGGCTCGGGTCATGGTCTCCTGGTGCGTGGGTTCAATCCCTCCATCCGGCTCTGTGCTGACAGCTCAGAGCCTAGAGCCTGCTTCGGATTCTGTGTTTCCCTGTCTCTGCTCCCCACCACCCCCCCCCCCCGCCCGCTTGCCCTCTGCCTCCCTCTCAAAAATAAACATTAAAAGGTAATTCATTCATTAATTAAAAAGTTACTTCTTGCACAAAATAGGTGCCAAGTAAAATTTTGCACTGTGGGCTGCACCTCCAAATCACCATCCACAAATTCTGGAGTCTCACATAGGCTGGTGAATGTCCTGCCTTATTTCGATTGGTTTGTTTAATGGAAATCCATGCAGATGAGATCTCAGTTGAGATGAGTGTGGCAGGGCGTGGGTAAAAGGTGTGATCTTGCCCGTCCTGATAAAAAGGCAGCATTAAACCGCAGGCCTTCACGTGCACAGTCTTTAGGGTTGGAGGCCTGAAAAGAGCTCCTCGGTGTAAGAGGTGAGTTTTACTTCTCGCACTCTTTCCATACTTGATTAGAAATCACTTTGATGAGGGATATGTGTTTGCTATTGGGGGTATTTGTTTAAAAAGTAAATACATAAACAGAGTAAGTAGACAGTGTGGAAGACAGAGGAATGGTCTCACGCCATTCCTTCTTTAATAGAATTCTTCTACCCCTTCAGCCCCCAGCAAATTTTAGAGAAAACATTCATGAGGACTCTAAGGGGAGTCTCCTTAAACACTGAAAGGGCTCTGCCATGTATTGGAACCACTTAAAGTTATGCTGAGTGTTATTTGTTGGACGTGGGCTAAAATGAAAGGTCACAGAAACATGGGCCATGTTTCATGGAACTCAAAATCTTAGGAGGCCGTGAGACAGTAAACAAAAAGGGGACTAAAGAATGCAAATTCCATGCAGAAATAAGTGTTACTTACGGGCTCTTTACCAAAGCATTTTTTTTTTTATGGATTATACATCCTGTCTTGGCTCACTGATCAATCATACTTCACTTGTAACCTCCAGTCAGCTTGTTTTCACTCCTAAATGTTGCTCAAAAGAGTGAAAGAATCCTGGATAGTGATGGAACACTCAGTCTTTTTTGATGGCGTAATCCTCACTGCTGGGTGCGTTCCTCGGTACAACGATACGTTTGGTCTTCATCCACCGTTCCTGTAACTGCTTCAGAGCCATAAAGGTGAACTGGGTGTCTTGCTGTTAATGAAGGTGACTTTTGGATCCCAACTTAGGGCAGGGCTGGTAGCCAGGAGGACCGACCCTGTGATCAGAGGGGCTCAGTCCCAGACCCCTGGGGAGAGGGGAGGGGCTGTAAGTTGAACGAGCCAACGGCCAATGACTTAGTCAATCAGGACTGTGCGACGAGACCGCCATAAAAACCCAGAAGCGCTGGGTCTGAAACGCTTCCAGGTTGGTGAACACGTGGAGATGTGGGCCGTGCCGTGTGCCGTGATTGCTTCCTGCCCTTTCTCCATACCTCGCGCTTCTGGCTGGTGATTCATATCCTTTCTCACATCCTTTAGCAAACTGGTAAGCCTGTTTCCCTCAGCTGTGGGAGTTGTTCTAGCAAATTAAAAGAGGAGGAGGTCCTGGGAGCCTGTGATCTGTAGCCAGGCAGTCAGAGGCACAGGTAACCCCCTGGGGCTTACTACTGGCAGCTGCAGTGAGGGCTGGGGGCAGTCTTATAGGACCGAGCCCTTGACCCGTGGGATCTGATGCTGTCTCCCCATAGATGTTGTCAGAATTGAGTGAGTTCTCGGACACCAGCTTGTGGTTGGGGGCCACCGCCCCCCACACGGGAATCGGGTCCAAGAACTTAAAAGATCTGGTGTCAGTAGAGTCTCCGTTCCCCAGCATCCATGGCTAAGCTCCAGAAAGCGCTGACCTGTCTCTGTTTTCGGGGACGTTGAGGAGCCCCACTGTGGCGTGTGAACACAACGTGTGCCTGGGAAACCCTGCCTCCTTGGTGATGGTGACCAGCAGGAGGCCTGCGCGTGAGTTACGCCTCGTCAGCGTGTGAGTCTGAGCATCTTTCCTACACGCCCACCCGCTAACAGGGTCCCACAGGGGCCCTGGCAAATTTGGGGACGATTATGCCAACGTCGCTGCTGTAAACGTCCTCGTCCTTCCGGACACCACGTGCTCGCAGCTACTCGGGCCACTGAGTCACGGATCCGAAATGTGTCTGAGTTTCAGTGTGGCTGTTGCCATCCTTCCCACGCCCTCAGTGCCCAGGGCCGCCTGTCGCTTTCCTACCTCCCGTCACGCAGTGCTCGTGTCTCTACGGTTAGGGCACTCACCTTGGTTATGGTTGGTGTATATAGTGTTACCACGCTGTGACTCGTACTTGAACACCCAACATGCCAACTGAGTTTGAGTCCCCTTGTATCATATGCATGGTCCATTTGGAAACTCGCTTTTATAAAGTGCTTTTTCAGGTCGTGACTATTCTGTTTTAAGTTGATTTATTATTTGTTTATTTTGAGAGAGAGAGAGGGAGAGGGCGTGTGACCAGGGAGAGGGGCCAAGAGACCGGGGGAGACGGAATCCCAAGCAGGCTCCGCGCTGTCCGCATGGAGCCCAACGCGGGGCTTGAACCCACAAACCGTGAGATCATTAACCTGAGCCGAAATCAAGAGTCGGTCGCTTAACTGACTGAGTCACCTGGTGCCCCAAGTCTTGACTGTTTTGCAAAGGTGGGGTTATCTTCCTTTATTTGGTTAGGGAGTGTTTTTGATATTTTTTTGGCTGGTGAGCGTTTTGCCACTGCGTTTTTCCGTTTCCGCTCTGTCAGTTGTTTCATTTTTTTTTTTTTAATCACAATTTAAATAGACGTCGGTTTTCCGTCTTCTGACTCACGGTGATTGTTTTTTCATTTCACGCTCCATATACATTGCATTTTGAGCTGAAATTTCTAAGGTGACACAGAGGGGTCGTTGTCAAACTTGTTCTCTCTTCTTGCCCGATGAACCCAGCCCTCTTTGCTGACAAAGCTGTCTCACCCCCCTTTCTGCAGCGCTCACTGTGTCTTTCGTTGAGTTTCCATACAAGTTTCTGCCGTTTTTGAAACCTTCCTTTTCGTTGATCTAGTAGTTCTCTGAGGAGGAGTCCCAGGTGGCTATGACTAGGATGGCCTCACAGAGCACGTGCTATTTGCCGTGCAATTCCTTTCGCTTGTTTTCATTTTGTGTTGGTCTTGGGGTCTCTGGACCCCGCTCATGTCCACATCGACTTACCTTTTCTTCTCAGTTGCCAAAAAAGGCAAAGGCTGCTACGTTGGTAGAAATACAGTTGATCCCACCGGTTAAACTGAGGAGAAAGGAAAGGACCCCTTTAAAATATCATCTTTCGGTCTGTGACCATAATATGTGAGGAAATAAAATTGGCGTTTGCCCGTGTTTTGTGTCTAGTAACCTCTTTCAATGCATTGGTTCCAATATTCTCTCTGGTGTCCCGTATGTATTATGCGTATCTTACAGCCTCACTTGGCAACAAGACAATTGTCACTTATCATTGACACGATGGTAAACCTTTCCTTCTTTTTTCCACAGGTACCGCGGCGGCAAAACTCAGAGCGGCCTCGACTGATGCGCCCCTTTCACCCGAAGTCCCTACTTCAAGATCCCTGTTTGACGTTCTCTGCCTCACTTGTCCTTTGGACATTTGGAGAGGGAGAACCGGGATGGCTCTTCCACCTGTCCTCGATGGCTTGACATCAGCCGCATCCAAAGGATCCAGACCTGCGTGATCCCGGGGAGGCCGGGGGCTAAGATCCCAGCGCGGGGGATGCTGGCAATGAGCAGGGTCTCCCGTGTGCCGCCTGTGGATGCTGGAGGTGGTCACCCCATCCCAGCTCCCTAAAAGGGAGAGGCAGCTTCCAATACTTTCGCCCAGGAGGGGAGGGATCGCTGTTCTAACTTGAAGGGCTGGGTGGATTTTGAGAGAAGCTGCAGGCTTCTGAGGCCGCTGCAACTTACACGTCGCCTCTGCTGACGGCTCGTGGCATCGTAGCTCACCACGTCTCCCTGTGTTAAGACGAGGTCAGTCACCGAAACACGCGAGTGCAGCCGTAGCCAACCCTGGGGCAGCTCAGATGATCACGTCACCCTCCTCGCAAGTCCGCCCCCCTCTCTGGACTGGGACCTTGCAGCCCGGGAGGGGGCTGGGAAATGAGAGATACTGGTGACCCGGCCACAGCGTGCGAGCCTGGTGGGCGTGTTAGTACCCGACGTTCTCGGTCTTTGTTCCTACTTTCAGCGTCTGCTTCAGGGAGTCGGGTCGATTCGGCAGAACCGGAAAATGTTTCTGCAGAAAAGCATTAATCCAACAAGAAGCTCTTTGCCCGAACGTCTGTTCCAACCCCTTGTAAAGACCCTTCAACGTATAATAAATCTTCAGTTGAGTTCAAGTCTTAAAAATCTTGTGTTGTGGCGCACATGAAACTGAACAGGATTCAACACGAAACGAGGGCTTAAGACAGAGACTGTGAAGCTATTCGAGCTGCCTTTTAATAACCTCTGCAGCCGTTACTGCCTGCAGGACCTTGAGCTCTTTGTGGCCACCTCTGTCTTTCAGGTTCGTCCTCTGTAAATGGGGGGAAAGTAGAAAAGCCCTTTTCAGAATTAAACATGTATCTGTAAAGTTATTAGTACAGGAACCGAAGCCAATGATAGATTGTTTACATGCTGTTTTACTCCTATTATTAGTGTCATTATCAAACTGTTTTCTACTTTGCTTGAGTCTATTACCTCTTTATTGTGAAGGAGTCTGGATCCGGCTACAGTCAGCGATCGTTGGAGCCTCTGGCGTGGGTTCATCCAGATGCGCCCACCACAGACATTCATCTCAGCTCCTCGTGGCCCCGGGTCCGCTGGTCACTTCTGGTCCCCTCCGCTAGGCGGTTCCAGTGGGAGGGACAGCAGAGTGGGTTGTGGGAGTTTGCAGTGCGCCTGCATACCATCAAGGACCTTTCCTGGTGTCTTCAGACCTGGGTTCTCCCCGGGAGGAGGGCATGAGGTCACCTTCTGGGCTAGCACAGAAACCGGGACTGTTCGCCGCGTGACCCCCAACATGCGGTAAGTAGATATTGTTCTAGACTTCGGGAGGTCGAGAGAGAGGGAGAGAGAGAGAGAGAGAACCCCAAGGTGGGGGGGCGACGCAGGGCTTGATCTCACAACCGTGAGATCATGACCATGAGACCACGACCCGAGCTTAAATCAAGAGTCAGATGCTTAACCAACTGAGGCACCCAGGCGCCCCTCTAATTTGTTTTTCTGATGAGGAAGACTTCAGATTAGAACTGCAAAAATAAATCAGTGATTTAAAAACCTGACTTAATTCTAAATACTAGGTTTTGCTCAACGTGGAGCTGAACCAGACCCCAGAAGCCACATTTCAAGGGTGGGTTTGTTTCTTTCTCTGGCATCTTTCCAAGAGGTAGCATTCGGCTGCTTCTGGATGGTACCATGAATGTACTACTGAAGAGCAAGCCGATAAGGGTAGGACCTGAGAAGGAGCGAGGGGGAAAGGAAGGGGGCGGCCAGAACCTTATAGAACAAGGACCCTCCCCTATAGACCGTGGACATTCACTTTCAAATGTCCCCTCTCTGCAAAGACAGCTTTCCTACTATTCTCCCTTTCTCATCTTATAGTCTAATAAACTTTTGTCTGCTGCTCATTTTGATGGAGTTTTGGGGTGATAGTGGGGTGGTCCGGAGCCGATGGCCAAGAAAGAATTCTTGAAGACGTCTTTGGTGCAAAAAAAAAAAAAAAAAAAAAAAAAAAGGCGATATTATTAAAGCATGGGGACGGGACCCATGGGCAGGAAGAGCTTCACGGGGTCGTGACGGGTAACTCATTATATACCCTCAAGTTGGGAGGGGGTCAGGGATAGAGTAAGTCTCTAAGGAATTTTGGAAGCAAGGTTTCCGGGACCTTGAGGGGCTGGTGTTGTGAGAAAAACACCATTTATTACCGCTTAGTAAAACCCCAGTCGTGAGACCCTTCGGATGTATATCAGGGGGCCATATGCTTAGAGTATGATTGCCAGCATATACTTGGGGCAGTTGAGATCAAGGAAGTTTCCAATGGAATTTTTATATGTTAAAGTAGACTCACAGGAGGATAATGTTGAGCCAAGGTTCTCTTTTGCCCCCAGCAAAGTGCCATCATGGAGGCAGCTGAACTCCCAGAGGGAGGTCACTCTACCAGTTTCAAGGAATGTTAATGGGCTGTAGGCAGTAAGGGAATTTAATTTTTCATTTGCCTTAGTTTCCCCCATCACCGTGGCCAGCACTGAAACCCCTTTCCTTCATTCTTGGGCGGCCAGGAGTGTCCGAGGAACATCACACATGTCCCACCTGCAGGCGGGGGTGCTGTAACCTGTACTTGGCCCTCAGCTCGCCCCGCGCTCCCCCATCAATTTTGTTTCCCCCTTTTCATTCTTCGAAGCGGCGAGACAACAAATCCCGGGCACTGAGGTAAAGAATCCCACAAGAACATCGTTTCCATATGTGAACTAGAGTTCTTGTCCCTTATTTGTGGGCTTTTCAGATTGAATTTAAAAAGGTGTATTACAGACTTGATCTATTCTATGATATTTTTACTATGACTGAAAAATGACATTTTTACTTGTTTAAAACAACTTTATTAAAGCGTTATTGGCATGTGACAAACTGCGGATATTTATTTGTTTTGATTTTTTTAATGTTTTATCTCACGTTTGAGAGACACAGAGAGAGAGCAAGCAGGAGAGGGGCAGAGAGAGTGGGAGACACAGAATCTGAAGCAGGCTCCAGGCTCTGAGCTGTCAGCACGCAGGGCTCAAACCCATGAACCGTGAGATCATGACCTGAGCCGAAGTCGGAAGCTTAACCAACTGAGCCACCCAGACCCCCCAAACTGCACATATTTAAAGCATACATTTAATGAGCTTTGATAGATGTATACACATGAAACCATTACCCCCATCAAGATAGTGAACTCCCCCCCTCACCCCTAAAGTCTCCTTGTCCCCTTCTAGAATACTGTTCTCCTGCCCCCTCTGACTCCATCTCCAAGGGACCTGATGGGTCTCCATTTGTAAGGATGTCTCACTCTCTGTCCCAGGAAGAGAAACTCTCAGCCATGAAAAAGCTGCTGACTTAAATCTGCATAACAACCTCACCCTCCTTTACAGTTTTTCCTGGGAACCTCGCCTCACTGGCCTTCCTAACCTCCAACTGCTTTCTTCCGTCTTGAGCTGAAGATGATATTTAAGGTGGTGCCATTTCAGGGAGTTTCGCTCAGTTTTCCTGGGCCTGTCCCATGCATACACGAGGTAGACATATTATTAAGCTTCTGTTTTCCTCTTGTGAATCTGCCTTTTGTTACAGGTCTGTAACAGGTCTGTTACAGGTCTGTGGCTGTGGGGTCTCAGCCACAGCACCTAGGAGGGCAGAGGGGAAACTGTCATCCGCTACGTAAGCTCCCCGATGAGAATGCAGGCTGGCAGGGGTCTGGACGGAAGCCCTGGGAGCCGCTAGGCCGACGCTGCGGCTAAGTCTTTCCCGGAGCTGAGCATTTACTATCCTGAGATAATACACGTGTATTATTTATAGACACTAAGCTCGTGGCATCACACAAAATTCCACCAAGTAAATTCTAAAGATCTTGTCGGCGTTACTCAACGATTCATAAATCCAGTCTAGCAGACAGAAGTTCTAGGACTTCCAAGGAGCTACACAGAGTGAAAGGCTCTTATAGGCAGAAAGCGGGGAGAAGAAGGAAGTTCTGCCAGAAGAGCAGGTTGGTTATTGCCAAGGTTACTTTCCTTTGCAGAAAAGCCTAGGGTCTGTCAGGCGGATTACCCACCTACCTAGTGCTGACCGGGTGATTTCTGATGGACTGGTTTACGATTCCATTCTCTGAGAGAGCTAGAACTGTAATTATCAGTCTGGTGATCCAAGGCTGAGCATAAACTCCATCTGGGGCCTATTGTCTTAACAAGGCTCATGTATCCCGCCCAGGCGCGGCAGGAAACTGACACTTTTGTTGGCCAACTGTTCATTCCTTTTCGTTGCCGAGTAGAATTCCATGACATGAATGTACCACCCATGGAAGCTATTGACCACTTTGGGGGAGGGGAGGGGAGGAATCTTTTATTTTTTTATTTATTTTGAAAATCGTATTTAAGTTCTGGTTCGTTAACATACAGGGCAATGTCGGTCTCGGGAGTAGAATTCAGTGATTCATCGCTTGCATCCAACACCCAGGGCTGATTCCCACAGGTTCCCTCCTTAGTACCCATCACCCATCTAGCCCAGCCCCCACCCACCTCCCCTCATCAACCCTCAGTTTGTTCTCTGTCTTCAGAGTCTCCTATGGTTTGTTTCCTTCCCTCTTTTCTCTTTTCTCCCCGCCCCCTCCCCCGTATGTTCACCTGTTTTGTTTCTTAAACTCCACATACGAGTAAAAATCATATGGTACTTGTTTTTTTCCCTGATTGACTTCTTTCACTTAGTAGCTATTTATCTATTGATGACCATTTAGACAATTTCCAGATTTGGGCTAATACAAATAGGGCTTCTATGAACATGTGTGTGCAGATCTTTGTACGGTGAAGGGTAGTGGAATATTCCGTCGCAGAATAGGCCACTTTGGCATATTGGTTGTTTTGAGTAAAGTTACTTGAGAAGCAGCTGATTCAAGAAGAACACTGATGGGGGAGCGCGGGGCGAGCTGAGGGCCAAGTACAGGTTACAGCACCCCCGCCTGCAGGTGGGACATGTGTGATGTTCCTCGGACACTCCTGGCCGCCCAAGAATGAAGGAAAGGGGTTTCAGTGCTGGCCACGGTGATGGGGGAAACTAAGGCAAATGAAAAATTAAATTCCCCTACTGCCTACAGCCCATCGACAAGTCCTCGAAACCGGCAGAGTGACCTCCTCTAGGAGCTCAGCTGCCTTGATGATGACACTTTGCTGGGGGCAAAGAGAGAACCTTAGCTTAATAGTATCCCAACCTTGAGGAGCCTGCAAGTCAATTTCCTTTATCTCAGCTGCCCCAAGATACATGCTGGCAATCGTACTCCAAGCTTATGGCCCCCTGATATGCATCTGAAGGGTCTTAAGACAAGTTTTATTAAATGGTAATAAATGGTGTTTCCTTAGCAACAGCTAGCCCCTCAAGGTCCTGGAACCCTTGCTTCCAAAATTCCTTTAGAGACTTACTCTATCCCTGACCCCCTCCCAACCTGTGGGTACATAATGAGTTACCCGTCACGACCCCAGTGCAGCTCTTTCTGCCCACGGGTCCTGTCCCCATGCTTTAATAAAATCACCTTTTTGCACCAAAGACGTCTCGAGAATTCTTTCTTGGCCTTCGGCTCCAGATCCCACAAATCCCTCACCACTCCGAAACTTCATCACTCTGACCCTCATTTTCCCCCCAGAAAGCAGGAAATAAATCTCCCATGTGAAAGACAACCTCCCTGTACCAGAAGGGCAGAAGACCCAGGGATGGGACTTTAGGGTCAAGGAGGCTGTATAGACAAATCTTGTGACTTCACGAATTTAACCACCCTAAACCCAAACTGTCTTGTCAATTCTTCACAGATGTATTGTTTGTCTACAAGGTATAAAAGCCACCTGCTTTGCTCATGTCCTTGAGTCTCATGTTTTTATGGGGCCCCCGCACATATGAAACTAAATTTGTTTTTCTCCTGTTAATCTGTGTCATGTCAATTTAATTGTCAGATGAGACCAAGAAGCTAGAAGGAAAGAAGGAAAATCTTTCCATGCTTACAATGATCATATGTTTCATTTTCTTTTGAGTACGAACCTAGGGGTGCAATAGTTGAATCATGTCGTAGATTATATGATTAAATTTTTAAGACCCTGTCAATTTATTTTCCATTTTCGATTTATAGCACAACTCTACGAGAGTTCTGGTTCCCTCGTGTCCTTCCCAACACTTTGCATGATTAATCTTTTTACCTTTAGCTTTTCAAATAGGTGTAGTGGTATTTGGTTGTGATTTTAATTTGCATTTCCCTGAGAGCTAATGATATGCAGTATCTTTTCCCTGTGGTTATTTGCAGCCCCATATTTTCTTATAAAGTATCTGTTCATCTCTTTTGCCCATTTATTTGACTGAGTCCCTTATTCTCTCAGTGTTGAAATGTTGAGCATGCTTTAAATACAGTCCTTTATCAAATAAGGGAATTTGCAACGATTTGTCCCAGTTTGTGACTTGACTTTCTCCCAGTGGGATTCTCTTGTCTTTTGAAGAACAAAGTTTGTTCATGTTAAAGAAGCCTAATTTGTCAATTTGTTCCTTTTTGGATCATATTTCTGATGTCATGTCTACAACTCTTTGCCTAACCCAAGGTCACAAAATTTTCTCCTACATTTTCTTCTAGGAGTTTTGTAGTTTTTAGCTTTATGTTTAAGTCTGTGATAGATTTTGGGGTAGTTTTTGCAAATTATGGACCCAAGTTGTCTGTGTGTGTGTGTGTGTGTGTGTGGATATTGAATTTTTCCATTTATTAAAAAAGATATCCTTTTTCTACCAGTTTGCCTTTGGGCCTCTTTTAAACAATAAATGAAATTTATTTAAATTTCAATTTCTGATTGTTGTCAGTATAGTAAAATACAGTTGAGTTTTGTATATTAACTTTGCGTCCTGTGACCTTTCTGAACTCACTCATTAGTCTTAGTAGGTTTTTGTAGATTCAGTACAAATGCTTCCTTTTCAATTTGGATGACTCTTTCTCTCTTTCTTTCTCTCCCTCCGCCTTTCTCCCTCTCTGTCTCTCTCTATCTTATTCTTTTTCCTTTTTCTTGATTTCACTGACTAGAATTTCCGATAAAACATTAAATAGAAGTAGTGAGAGCAGACATAGCAATCTTATTCACAGTCTTAGCGAGAAACCATCATTCTTTTTAAGAATGTAGTTAGTTGAGTTTTTTGGTAGACGCCCTTTATCAGGGTGAAAACATCTGTTCCAGAGTTTGCTGAGAGGTTTTATCAGAGATGGATATTGTCAAATGAGTTTCTGCATCTATTGAGATGATCATATGTATTTTCTTTTTTAGTTTGTTAATGCAGTGTATTACACTGATTGATTTTCTAATGTTCAACCAGCCTTACATTTTAGGGATAAACCAGGGGTGTTTGATCATGATGTATGATTCTTTTAATATATCAATCGATTTTAATTTCTAAAATTTCGCTTAGAATTTTTGCATCTGTGTTCATGAAGGATATTGGTCAGTAGTTTTCTTTGTTTGTAATGTATTTGCCTCGTTTTAGCATCAAAATGATACCCCCATCATAGAATGGGTTAGGATCGGTGTTTGCAAACATTTTCTTGAAGGTGCCAAATAATAAGTATTTTAGGCTGTGCAGGCCGTAGGGTCTCTGTCACTCCTCTGCTGTTGAAGTGAAAAAGTAACCACAGATTCTACATGAATGAATGGTGTAGCTGTGCTCTAATAACACGCTATTACCAAAATCAGCCGAAGGGCTGGATTTAGTCTACAGACCACTGTTTGCCAACCCCTGAATTAGGAAGTTTTTCTCCCCGAATCTAACACTTATGAAAATGTAAAGACCATCATAAAAGAAGAACAAGTTTGGGGGACTACTGGATATCAACCCCTATCTTAAGCTATGGTAATAAGGGTGATTGGTATTGGGCTAAAAATATACCCACATGTATACAGTCACCCGATTTGCAACAAATAGAACACTTCAGTGCAATGGTCTAAGTGTTGTCTTTTTAATAAACTGCGTTGGGTCAATGATACGTCCATATGGAAACATCCATATGGAAAAGACCCTTACAAATCAATAAGTAAATGATAAATAACCCAATAAAAAATGGTCAAAGATATTAATAATCTCCACTAAATGGTATTCGATGTACAGTAACCATATGAAAGGGTACATAACATCATTACTCATGAAGGAACTGAAAATTAAAATAACAGAATAGTGCTGTACATCTTCCCAGAAGGACAAAAATTAACAAGCCTGACAAGATAAAGGCAAAAATATGAAGTAATTAAAATCATTTTATATTGCTCACAGGAGACTGAGTTGGTCTGTATTATCTATTTTGGAAAAACATTTGTCAGCGTTTCTGACAAGCGAACATATGACTACCTTATAAACAGTCGATTCTGCTCCTAATTATATGCCTGAAATGAATGGATGCATAAGTTCACCAAAATACATACACAAAAATATTCATAGAGCTTATTATATTCATAATACCCAAACAAACTAAAAGCCTCTGAAAAGTAACCAAGCGTATGAAATTTAAATTGTTAGCATTTCCTGAAATTGTCTTGTAAGCATTCTTAAAGCACAAATTAACACTTCGGCCCTAAATTGTCACCATTTCTTCCGGGCCACTAGGAGTCAATCAAATATTTTATCATGTGTATATTATTTTTAATCAATAAAGAAATCTAAGAGTTCAAATTACAAACTTGAAAGTACTGACTCTGTGGGCGCCTGGGTGGCTCAGTCAGCTAAGCATCTGACTTCGGCTCAGGTCATGATCTCACAGTTTATGAGTCCGAGCCCCATATCGGGCTCTCTGCAGTCAGTGTGGAGCCCACTTCAGATCACGTCTCCTTCTCTCTCTGCCCCTCCCTGGCTCCTGCTTTCTCTGTCTCAAAATAAAATAAAAACACCAAAAAAAAAAAAAAAAAAAAAAACAACGCCTAAAGTATTGACTTCGTAGCGTAATTGATGAAAATATATTAAATTCACATACAAAGTCATAAATTCAAATATACTGTGGTTTGTTCATCTCCAGTTTGTCACTTCTTTACATAAGATGGGTTTTTTTTTTATCAAGCACATAAATAAAAATATTTTAAAGTGGCATTTGAATCAATCATGCTGGAAAGTCCAAACACGATGTGTAAACTACCAACTTGCCCTGTTATCAGAGTAGAACAGAAGGAAACCGGCGAGGATACTTTCTGAGTTTACGAAAGTAGTTTGGAAGGTCTCTGGTTCTACTCCTTCTGCACGGAGGAGGCCATTCTTCCAAGGTTGTGTTCACGGGGCCTGAAGGACAGAAAATGGGAGCAAGTGGAAACGCGGTGTGGGATACTAGAGCCGGGGGGCTGTGGGCTGAGGGAGGCCCTGAACATCTCACTTTGTTTCTGGTGGCAGGATTACTGGGATTAAGTGTAAAGGCCCCTCTGGTCTCTTCTATTAGACTGAGAGCAGGGGTGATGTCTGACTCCTCTCTGCTTCCCAGAACGATGGAGTTTTGGAGTGGTGGTGGGTCCGGAGCCCACGGCCAAGAAAGAATTCTTGTAGACGTCTTTGGTGCCAAAAGGTGATTTCATGAAAGCACGGGGACAGGACAGAAAGAGCTGCGCTGGGGTCAGAAGGAGTGACTGATTAGGGAGGCCCCCAGAGGGACTGCGATGTGCTACAGAGGACTCCTAAAATACCAGAGGCCTTTCTGTTATCAAGCTAAGCTTGTCCCTTAGGACAGGAGGGGGTTCCTGGAGAAATGCTCTACTCCGGATTTGCCTCAACTATTTGCCAACGGGCTGCAGGTTACTAAAAAATGGAATTTTACCTGTCATTTCCCTCTTGCCTCTGTTCTCCGCAGCGCTGTGGAGGGAGGGTGACATTAGGGCTCCAGGAGAATGAGTGATTTACCGAGAAATGGGTAACTGAAGGAGAGGCTCCCATGCAGGGGCTCCCGTGTAGGAACAGGTCTGGTCTCAGGTTACCTGCCTCAGGTCACTAGGGTGCACCTGCCAAGAAGTTTCAGCCGCGCTAGTTAGTAAGGAAAGAGTTCCAAGCTAGATAATGAGAAAAGTAGGCAGGAGAACCGTGAGAAGAACATCACCGCTGGTCATTTGAGTTAACGTGGGGGGTTGGGGGTGGGGGCTGAGAGTACACGTTGATGTTTCTGTTTGTATAAAGAAGTTCCA
Source organism: Panthera uncia (assembly GCF_023721935.1). NCBI lineage: Eukaryota > Metazoa > Chordata > Mammalia > Carnivora > Felidae > Panthera > Panthera uncia. The sequence continues at coordinate 2,807,350 of NW_026057581.1, read as the reverse complement.
GATGGCTGCACCCCAAACTGGTGAACGTGCTTCTTTGTGATCGATGGGGGAGCTCGGCGGTCGAGGAGGACGGTGGGAGCAGGGCTCTTTCTTGTGTTCTTTATATAAGCAATTATTAAACCTTCGCAGCGGACGGATAGAAACCGGAAATAAAACAAAGCTCTAGCTGCATTACCCAAAATGGCCACAAGGTGCCGACAGAGTCCAACGCTCTCCCCGGGCGCGGGCGGGGGTGGTTGGGGGAGGGGTGGGAGGAGGAGACCTGGCCGGGAGCCCCTCCCCGCTTGCCGACCCCTCTGCCTGCTCCTGCGGTTCAGTCGCTGGAGTCGCTGTCTGTGTCACCCTTTGTCCCAAAGAGAAATAGCTTCGTTAACCGGGCTCACTTACAAAAGTCGGGGAGGCAGGCAGGGAAGGGACTGAGGCGGGATGGAAGCTACACAAGTCCTCCTCAGTTACAGCGTCTCGCCCACAGGGTGTCACTCTCCGCGCCTACATTGGGCGGAAGGGGGACAGTGTAAAGAAACCACGTATTACGTCAATCATGAATATTGTCACAAAAGTCCCAACAGATGCAGAGTTGAACAAAACACAAGATCCTCGCACCTAAATTTAGAAGTGATCTGTAACATCATCCAATATCTAGTGCTTACAAAGAAAACCCCTCAATTGCCTCAAATACTTTTTTACAATAATTTATTCTATCTGAAGTAGGATTCCATTGGTTGCTATGTCTCTCAAATCTATTTTAAAGCGTAACCCTTATCCAAATGTCCAAATTAGCCGAGTTGGCTCTCCGGAAAAGGGTTGAGAAACAATCTGGGTGATGGCAATTCTCACTGCTCATGGATTGTCATTGCTTGTAGACATTTTCTGCGAAAAGTGCTGGGGAGAAAAGTTATTTTATAAGAAGAAATACTGACGTTTTCATGTGAAAAGTTAACATCTTTCCCAAATGTCCATCGACTGATGAATGGATGAAGAGGGTATGGTATATATACACAATGGAGTATTACTCGGCCATCAAAAAGAATGAAAGCTTGCCATTTGCAATGACATGGATGGAGCTAGAGTGTGTTATGCTAAGTGAAATAAGTCAGAGAAAGACAAATATCCTATGTTTTCACTCACATGTGGAATTTAAGAAACAAAATAAATTAACATATGGAAAGCAGGGGGAAAAAAAAGAAAAAAGAGGGAAACAAACCTTAAGAGACCCTGAAAGATCTAGAACAAACTGAGGGTGGGGGATGGGCTGGATGGGTGATGGGTATCAGGAGGGCACCTGTTGGGATGAGCCCTGGGTACTGTATGCAATTGATGAATCACTGAATCCTGCTCCTGAAACCAATGTTGCACTGCATGTTAACTAACTAGAATTTAAATAAAAATCTGAAAAGAGAAAAAAGTTAAATCCTTAAGTTTATAATTGAAGCTCCTCTGAAACTCGTAGTTTTTTAACACAATAAACAAATTTGTTTTCTATATCCATAGATAAAATGGGAAAAGGTATCTTAACACTTTTATTATTCTCACTTAGGAACTAGAAGGAAAGAGAGAAGAAAAGAAGGTCTGAACCTAAAAATCTGACCTCGGGTGAGATCGAGGTCAGATTTCAGCACAGACTTTTCAACCCCTTTTTCATTTTAAGTTGACATTCACTAATATTTTCTCCTTCCCAAATTAAGGAAGAAAGAGCCTAGAAGCGTGGATGTTGCAAAATAGCTTAAGAGAAAATGCCTCCTCTAAGGGGGTATAATGTAATATTCTTTTCTTCGTGGTTAGTACTTTTGTTTCCTGTTTAAGAAGTCCTTCTCTATAGTGAGATCATATTTTCCTAGCTGATCTTCTAAAAGAAGATTTACACTTAGGGGGTCTTCCTACAATCACCCATAACCAACTGCACTCATCAATTTTTTTTGAGCAGCCTATCGTTTCCTCACTAACGTGAAATTTCAACAAAAAATTAGATGCGATCCTTGGCTTTCTATCTAATTCAGTTGGTAAATGTGTTCATCTCTGTGCATTGCCACCCAGTATCAGCTAAGTGTTTTATCACATCAGGTTCTACCTCTCATCGAGAGCTTCTTGGGTTTGTTTTTGTTTTGTTTTGATTTTTTTTTTTACCATTTTTCTCTTTAAATAAATGTTAGGATTAGCTTCCAAATTCCAAAACTGACATTAGGATTTTGACTGGAATTACCGTGAATACCAATTTTAGAAGACCTGACATCTTTAATATTTCGTGCCCATGAATGTATTATATCTTTTCATTTAATGCCTTTAAATAAGGGTCTGATATCATTGGATTTCTTCTTGACCCATTATATTTACAGCAGCTATTATATGGTTCTATTACATATATTTAGTAATGTGTGAAAAAGTTTGTGGTTACATAGAAATTCAATTAATTCGTGCAAATTGAGAAGTAAACCTTGGCCAAAGACCAAAATACACTCTTTTCCACATATTGCTTTTCCATGACAGTGACGATGTTCTCGTTTTGCCTGTCTCAGTCATATCCTAAGAGCAGAGGCAGAATCAGTTCAGTTATAGAAAATAGCTCGTAATCCCGAATCCACTGTTCTTCTGGTTCCACAGTGAGGCCATATGTATACTGTGTCACCTGTAGAGTTATGTGGCACCAAGACACCATGAATAAGACAGTAAAGGAGAAGGAAAGAAACACCAGAGATTAGGTTAAATAGCCAACTACACACGTGAAATCTCACAGGAGGAGACCGGGTAGACAGCACAATTTTTTTTTTTTTTTTTCAGCTCGGTTATCTGAAAACCGTTTCACCAAGTGACCCATTCGTAAGAATTATTAAAACTTTGTGTACTTATGAATTTTGTAGTAACTTACATCAGTGTAGTTTAACTTGTACTTGAAGGTTTCTGAGACTAAGTCGACCGGCTTCCATTGTATCTGTTTTATGACGGCCTTTTAAAGAACACTCCAACGTTCTCTGTCCCAGGTGCCTGCCTGTCCCTCCTAAAAACAGAGGGTGTGGGAGGGAAGAAGGAAAACAAAAACTTATACAAGATTGAGAAACAGAGGAATCCGAAAGCCCAAAGTCCTCAAGACTTCCCACATGTCTCTCTCATTCTCTTTTTTTTAATTTTTTTAAATGTTTATTTTTTAGAGAGAGAGAGAAACAGAGCACAAGCAGGGGAGGGACAGAGAGAGAGGGAGGGAGACACAGAATCCAAAGCAGGCTCCAGGCTCTGAGCCGTCAGCACAGAGCCCGACGCGGGCCTCGAATCCACAAACTGTGAGATCATGACCCGAGCCAAAGTCGGATGCTTAGCCAACTGAGCCACCCAGGTGCCCCCTTCCCATATGTCTCTTAAGCCAGTCCGTGAATCTAATTAAAATTGTTTTACTTTATATCAGAAATGGCTCATTTTTTGTAAATCAATAAAATTTAACAGTGTGATCTCAGTCTCCGCTGGCAGACATATTCCTCCTTTGAGTACTAAAGCTTTTAAGAACAAAAAAAACGAAAATCCAATAAACTCAACAGAGAGAGCCCTGAGATGCAAGGATGGAAAGTGGGTGTTTTTTGAGCTGGTGATTAACCCTAAGAGCAGAGGGACTACCCCCTTTCTGCCTCTTTGTTCTTTGGCCAATGTGTTTTGGCAATGGCAGAAATTATGCCTATTTGTCACTCTTCGGTACCTATACATTATCCAGTTGAATGGGACTCCAATAACTTGCCAAACTCCTAGATGCCACTTTAACAGAATCTCCCAGTAATTGGTAAGGCTGTGCTCATGAAGGATGTGGTGCCCATGAAGACTGGTGAGTCCCATGGCATCTTCTCATTGCCTTACCCTTTTTCTAAAATGACCCGAATGCTGTGAGATAGAGGCACAAAGTATTCAGGAAGTTCATGGATAATCTTGCCAGCGACGGCATGAGAGAAGGTGAAACACACCAAATCTAGAGTAAGTGTCTGTGTCAGTGAAGTCCAATAGCTGCCTCATCCATGACAACATGGATCCAAGAAGAACGGTCCCGGCATATGGGACACTTAGCAGTGCCAGGATCCAGGTCAACTCTGGTGAGCTAAGTCTATACCAAAGAGCTTGTGGGTAACCTCCAGCAGCATCACCCTGGCCACCTTGCTTGGGCAGTAGGAAGAGTGTTGAGAAAAAGAAACTTTGTGACATGCACATGGTGGCTGTCGTATGCCTGAGTACCGATAGCCTCCTCGGAAGGACACACCTGTTGGTTCGCATCCACAAGGGCCAACGTCATTCTTACACTCTGGGACCATTCTGAGTCCATCCGTATCACTCGTCCCCCAAATTTGTCCCCAAACCTCCACTTTTGTCCCCTTCAAACCCTTGCCCAGCCAGACACACATACATCAGTTTAGCTCGATATCTTAGATCATTTCTCTTTCCAGCAAAACTAGACAATGAGTTGCCATTCTCCTCTCTTTTCTGTTGTCTTTCATGGGTACTTTTGAGCAGGACGTTGTTATTACTCGTTCTAATACTGCCCTTTTGACTGGTGTCAGCAGTGGTATTAGCTCAAATATGTTGAAGCCTTACTATATGCAACACATTGTTAACACAGTAATTCACAAGGGGCGCCTGGGTGGCTCAGTTGGTTAAGCGTCTGACTTTGGCTCGGGTCATGATCTCACGGTTTGTGGGTTTGAGCCCCGCGTCGGGCTCTGTGCTGACGGCTCAGAGCCTGGAGCCTGCTTCAGATTCTGTGTCTCCATCTCTCAGCCTCTCCCCTGCTCATGCTCTGTGTCTCTCTGTCTCTCAATAATAAATAAATGGCAAAAAAAAAAATTTTTGTTTTGAAGATATTAATTCACGAGAAGCACTACCAAATCCTCCTTTGGAAATGAGGAAGAAAGCTACAGAAATTAAAGTCATGTGTAAATGCAAATTTCAAGTGGCAGGGCCTAGTTTCAAACCTAGGTAGTGTTTCTCAATCAGGTATTGACAGGAAAAGTCCTCAGGCTATTGAAAAATAGCAAAAAACATAACTATGTTTCAGAAGTAGAAATAATTGGGGTGTGAGCTACTTGCTCTAAAAATTATTTTCCTCCTTCAGCACTTGCTCAGGCCGAGCCTTGCGTGTATCACTTCCTCCTGACGATCAAGTACCGATGTATACGTCATAGTTTTGTCGATCTGATGGTGTACAGGTAATAGCAGAAGAACAAACAACGTGTTCTTCTGGTGTCCCGATGTCAAACAAATAGTATCGTTTCCACAGTGAGGGTGAAGCAATACATTTGCAAAGACTGGAGAAAATACTAGTAATGTGCAAAACAAATGCTTCAGGTATGCCAAACAGTATTCTTAAAATTCAAAAATTCCGTTCTAGACTTATGGGCAGAAGGCATAGGCCTTCATGGAATGCAGACTCTAAACAGGGTTGCATATCCAACATTTGGGGACAATATCAGGAAAAGTGGTTCTTCGAAATTAAAGCTTAGCATAAGTCGTTCAAATCAATACTTTGGAAATATGGTTATTATGAACTGGGTATTTGCCATGTATCATCAAAACTTGAAAATAAAATTGACAAAAGTTATAATGGAATGAGCTTTAACGTACCAAAGATAGAGTTGAAGAACAGATATCCGCATAGGTATCTAGATATAGGGTCATGCATCTTTCAATGGACTTTGTCAGCGTGTCTCTATTAACTCCCTGGGGAATGGGTGCCTTGATTTCCACAACCGATGTAGATTAGCTGACAAAGAAATATGTGCACGGTAGAAACATGAAATATCATTTGATATAGCATAGCTTGAAAAAAGATTTCTTACAAACAGCCGGTTCATCTAACACAATGTTCAAGGCATCATTGTGGTTTATGATCTCTGGGGAAGATGGGCCAAATAGTCATAAGTATTTGAGCAACAAATGTGTGTATTTTGGGATAAGATATAACACCATGTACAATGTACACTTTTGTAAATGACATACTGTATTAGGTTAGCTTTGAACCAATTCTTCTGAAGCTGGTTAGAAGTAGGTTAAAGTGATAACAGTTTAGGGGAGCCTGAGTGGCTCCCTCAGTTAAGCGTCTGACTTTGGCTCCAGTCATGACTCAAGCCCCACATCGGGCTCTGTGGTGACAGCTCGGAGCCTGGAACCTGCTTCGGATTCTGTGTCTCCCTCTCTCCCTGCCCCTCTCCCACTTGTGCTCAGTCTCTCTCAAAAATAAACAAACATAAATAAATAAATACATAAGTACATATAAATACATAAATAAAGTGTAACAGTTTTTCAAGCAAAAGATTAAACTCTTGCCTTATTTATAAGGGGACCCCATCCAGGTGCAAATAACTCCACAGATGAAAATTTGATTTATTTTCCTGATTTGTGTATGGCTTAAGCAGTTTAATTTTCTGAGTAATAGGATAAATTGGCCGGTTATCTTTTCAACTTTGTTGTTTCCAAAAAAAAACTTAGTTTTCACAAAGTTTCATCTGGGAATGGACTATTGCCTACGACTCATCCTCTGTCCCAATCCCTCTGCTTTTTCCACGAATTCGGGCTTTGTATTCTCATTTCTGTATCCTATAGCACAAACAACAAGAACAAAAAGTATTTAGCTTGAACATTATCATCTGATTACTTGGATTAATGGAGAGGATCAGGGGGCTCATATGACAGAAGAAGTGACAAAAATTATGTTGTTTCCAGGTACTCGGTTATCATTAGTGTGGGGTGGAGATGAAGGAAAGAACTTTCTCTTTTCTTCCTTCTTTATTTTTCCTGTCTTGACTGCACATTTTCTGTGGGGAAACATACAGCAAACCACTTAGTAGCAATTCAAATAGATCTGCATGAGGAACTATACGGAGGCAGTTCCCAAATGCTGCACAAGGAAAGGGAATTTCGGAGAGCAGGCCAGATTGACGTGGGCACTGAACCAGGAGTAGGATTCGAGTCAACAAAGGAGAAGCCTATATTTGACATTGGATCTAACAAAACATTGTTTTAGACATTATCGCTGTGTTAAATTTAGATCCGTTTTAGATAAATTGGGCAATTTATTTATATCAATTAAATGCATTTAAAACTACTACCTAAACCCCAAACCAGCCGGACTGGAGGCTTCCAAATGCTTTACAGATCATGGCTGTTTAGCTAAGAGACACAAGATATTGAAGAATTATAATCTAGAGACACATTGTTGGCTGACTGGTTCTTATTTGTGGCAACCTAACTGACGCGGAGCGTGCTTTTTCCTTACTGGTTCCCAACAATGTCAAACAGCAGATTTAAGCGCCAACCAAAGGAACTTTAAAAGAAACACTGATTCTCGTTTTACAAGAGTCTGGGATAGATGCTATCAAGCTTCTTTGCCTTCACCGAACCCCCAAATAGCCCTGTCTCATCATGGTAACATTTTCCATTATATGGGTATATGGCAGAAGGAAAGCGGCAGCCTAATTGGAAATACAGCATTGGTACTTCTCAGCCTGAAAACATCTTCAAGATTCCTCTCTCCAACGAAAATCCCAAGAGGAAATACTAAACCTCACTCCTGACAAGTTTAGAAAGCTTAAAAGGATGAAACAGGATAGACAGCCGGACAATATTTACTCTAGGTGCCTGAGTGTGCTGGGCTGGGGGTGGGGGGGTGTCTCAGATGCCAGAACCAATCAGGGCGCAGAGAGGAAGGGCGGCAAATTCAAACTGTAGGCGCAACCCCCGAAACCTGGGCACGAGTCCAGCTCTGTTCTCAAGGGGTGACTGGGGAGTATTTGAATTTGCTTCCAGCTTATTTTTTCTCTTCCATCGTTTACTTAATTCTAAAGGTTATTCGGACTGGTGACAGAGCCCTTTTGAAAGTAGCTAGCTCCTAAGTGAGGGACAAGCTCAGAGCCTTTGTTCCTTTGCACAGGAGTCCCAGAGCTTGGCTGAGGCCCAGTATTAGTTTTGCCGCTTAGTTACCGTAATAGGAAAAGCCGGGGATTGTTCAGACTAATTACTGTAGTGAGTCACAGGATCAGCACAGAATAAGCAAGTGGCAGCTCTCTCTTTGAGAATATGGGTGGCTCTTAAAAGAGCCGTTAGGGTTCAGTTTGCGGCCAACTCACTGCTCACTTGGCGCTGGTGTACTTGGTGACGGCCTTGGTGCCCTCGGACACGGCGTGCTTGGCCAGCTCCCCGGGCAGCAGCAGGCGCACGGCCGTCTGGATCTCCCGGGACGTGATGGTCGAGCGCTTGTTGTAATGCGCCAGGCGCGACGCCTCGCCCGCGATGCGCTCGAAGATGTCGTTCACGAACGAGTTCATGATGCCCATGGCCTTGGACGAGATGCCGGTGTCGGGGTGCACCTGCTTCAGTACCTTGTACACGTAGATGGAATAGCTCTCCTTACGACTACGCTTGCGCTTCTTGCCGTCCTTCTTCTGCGCCTTGGTCACCGCCTTCTTGGAGCCCTTCTTCGGGGCCGGGGCGGATTTGGCTGGTTCAGGCATGATTCAGAACAGCTCACAACTCCTGAAGGAAAAAACAAAAGAGAAACTAGGAGAAGGACGTAATGCGCCCCTTTTATATAGAACCACATATGCAAATAAGGCGTAAATTAGAGTCCTGTGTCTGATAGGTGGCTGCTCAGGGCAACGTCAGGAGTGAGTTCTGCCCAATCGGAATACAAGGATTCCAAAGTTGCATTTCCATTGGTTAAGATGAAGCTGCAATGCTAACCAATGAAAACTTTTCTTTTTCAAGCCCAATAAGGGTTATAAAAACTGCTACCCCGTTCGGTTTCGTTTTGGCAGTTATCGCAGTGTAGCTTTTCTGAGCCGCAATGTCTGGACGCGGAAAGCAGGGCGGCAAGGCTCGCGCCAAGGCCAAGACGCGCTCGTCGCGGGCCGGCCTGCAGTTCCCGGTGGGGCGCGTGCACCGCCTGCTCCGCAAGGGCAACTACGCCGAGCGGGTCGGGGCCGGCGCGCCGGTGTACCTGGCGGCCGTGCTGGAGTACCTGACGGCCGAGATCCTGGAGCTGGCGGGCAACGCGGCCCGCGACAACAAGAAGACGCGCATCATCCCGCGCCACCTGCAGCTGGCCATCCGCAACGACGAGGAGCTCAACAAGCTGCTGGGCCGCGTCACCATCGCGCAGGGCGGCGTCCTGCCCAACATCCAGGCCGTGCTGCTGCCCAAGAAGACCGAGAGCCACCACAAGGCTAAGAGCAAGTAGTGGTCTATATGATAGTTTACAGTAGCTCGAGTAAGTCGAGTCCAAACCCAAAGGCTCTTTTCAGGGCCACCTATCTTTTCTGGAAAAGAACTTAACATTTCTTTGACATTAAGGAAACGGAGATGTAGGGAAATTGGGTCACTCATCACGATCCTCCGTCCTGGGATGAAAAAGCAGGACACCATAGATTAAAGCCTAACGTGCCAAGCGGGGTAGATTTCAGCCCATGGCGGTGATTGGGGATAGACTTTTTCGGTACCTTCATTGTTTACGTAGCTTTTCGGGTAATGAAATTTGGCGCAAAAAAAGTTGCCCTCCCTGACTTGGGCGGACGGCGCAGCGAGCGGCCGGCCACCGGCGGCGTCAAGAAGCCGCACCGCTACCGGCCCGGCACGGTGGCCCTGCGCGAGATCCGCCGCTACCAGAAGTCCACCGAGCTGCTGACCCGCAAGCTGCCGTTCCAGCGGCTGGTGCGCGAGATCGCGCAGGACTTCAAGACCGACCTGCGCTTCCAGAGCTCGGCCGTGATGGCGCTGCAGGAGGCGTGCGAGGCCTACCTGGTGGGGCTCTTCGAGGACACCAACCTGTGCGCCATCCGCGCCAAGCGCGTCACTGTCATGCCCAAGGACATCCAGTTCGCCTACAGGCGAACGGAGAGCTTCAGGGCCCGATTGTCGTGCGCCATCCCAAGGCTGGCCGCCACGTCCAGTCTTCCTAACAGTACCTAAGTTTTGAGGCACCGCCCTCGCCAGCCCCCTCCGTGTTGGCAAATGAATGAAACACTGGGATTACGCTGGTAGGTAGGACACCGTTCGGGAGCCCGAGAAATGTTTCTCCTGTTTGGGTGGAGCCTAAAATCCAGTGCCGTTGGTTGCTTCCGGGTAGTTATTTCTGTCCCACTTTAAGTTAGTTCCCACAGCTATTGCCATTGACATGTAAAGTGTAGTTAAATCGCACAGGCTGTTCCGCCTTGCAGACTTCAAGGTCCACGTGGAGTAAGGAAAATCCTATAAATAGAGGATTGTATGGTTTGACCAGGGAATGCTTCTGAATGGAGGGGTGGAGTGTGCTGTGGCTCCCGACGACCCAGGTCTCTCCGCCCAGCTGACCGGTTAGGTGTGGAAGGAGGTTGATTGACGTGACTTACTTTTGTTCCTGTTGTCACCAAATAAGGAAAACTCTCTCAATGGTTTTGATTGCCCAGGGCACAGTCTTGCCTCCTACTTTCTGTGCCCTGGACCCCTGTCACGGATGTCATCTCAAAAACGGGGAGAAAAACGTTCTTTGCTTTTTTTCTTGAATGTCACGGACGACGTTGGCTGCCTGATGACATTTATGGAAATTCTTCTTAGGATAATATTTCAAGGGTATAAAATGCAAACATTGCAAAAAAATGTTTATTCCACTTCTTATCCAAATTTTAAAAAATAATAAATTTGGTAGGAGGGATCAGTGTGTTTATATAGTTAGCACGTTCCATAATACAGTCTTTTGGAGACATCTGTGATTTCCAGTGAGTGACAAAGTCACAGGTACTGAAATTGAGGGCCCAATATCGTCATAAAGGGAAATGCTAAAGTTTAGTCAGAGGCGAACTATATTTTTCCCCATCCCAACTCACAGGCTTCCCCCCCTTATCAGCACCACCACCCCATCCACAGGCTCCTGATTTTTTTTTCCTTGGAGGTATTGTGGCGTATATGGACTCCAGGTTAAAAGCACTTGCTCTCAAATTTGGTTGACCTACCCGTTATTTTTCAACCCGATAAAATTTGGGGGTGATGGTGGTGGGGTGGTTCGGAACTGACGGCCAAGAAAGAATTTTTGAAGACGTCTTTGGTGCAAAAACGTGATTTTCTTAAACCACAGGGACAGGACCCGTGGGCAGGAAGAGCTGTATGGGGTCGTGACGGGTAGCTCATTATATATCCTCAGGTCGGGAGGGGGTCAGGGATAGAGTAAGTCTCTAGGGTATTTTGGAAGCAAGGTTTCCGGGGCCTTGAGGGGCTGGTGTTGCGAGGAAAACACCATTTATCACCGTTTGGTAAAACCTCAGCCGTGAGACCCTTCAGGTATGTATCAGGGGCCATAAGCTTAGAGTATGATTGCCAGCATATACTTGGGGCAGGTGAGATCAAGGAAGCTTCCAAAGGAGTTTTTACATGTTAAAGTAGATTTACAGGATCCTGGGGGTTGGGATAATGTTAAGCTAAGGTTCTCTTTTGTCCCCAGCAAAGTGCCATCATCGAGGCAGCTGAGCTCCTGGCTGAGGTCACTCCGCCGGTTTCAAGGGCTTGTCAATGGGTTGTAGGCAGTAAAGGAATTTAATTTTTCACTTGCCCTAGTTTCCCACATTCACCATGGCCAGCACTGAAACCTCTTTCCTTTGTTCCTGGGCGGCCAGGAGCATCTGAGGAACATCACACTTGTCCCACCTGGGGGGAGGGGCGGTGTGGTGGCCTGTACTTTATCCTCAGCTCGCCTCATCAACTGTAACTAAATTTTTCCCGGAAAGTGCCCCTTCCTATCTGGAATGTTTTAACACTCGAAGTCTATTAATATCTCATATTAATATTCACACCTTTCAGTTGTTTCTATTTCTTGTACTTAAAATATAAGTACTGCGAATCCCAGTGTAAATATGACTTCTTGGAATCAAAATAAATGCTGACAACTTATCTAACAATGATGGGCCCTCAAGTGCACACTCCCCATAGTAAAATATTTTTGACTTTTGATGGGATTTTTAGAAGCTGGGTGACCCAAATGATTTTATTCATTAGTCAGTTGTTCTGTCTTTAACTATGTCTTCTAATTATAGGCCAAGAAAAATAATTTATCCTCTATGCTTTTGAGTGTTTGGCTGAGACCCCTGCAATAGAAGACAGTTTTCCCAAGAGAAAATCACACAGAAGTTTATTTAAACGTTGTTAAACAACAAAAATTCAACTGACTAAAGGTCAAATTGGCTTTTTTTCTATGATTCCTGGAGCAGGCAGCGTCCCATCTAGCAACAGAAAGGAGTTCTGCTGCGCTATAGAAAACGAAAGGCTTTTCAAGGTGGGAAAGCAGCAGAAAAAGGAAATTATTAGCAAAGAGTGCATTGTTTCAGTCAAGGTCATCCTCCTAAAGGGATTGGCTGGGCCTACTGGTGGATTATCTCTCCAGCACAGACTAGGTTAATTGCTCCTTGAGTGGCTAAAGGTTCCATTCCCAAGGTGGGAAACCGATCAGATTAGGCATTCAGGCTTGGTTTGCTGCCGTGGGGTTTCGCACACGTGACTCCATCTGGGGTTTACCGTCTCTGTGACGTGTACCCCGTGTGTACACAGGAGATACACTGGGGAAGATGAACTCCAGAGGTGCCTCGGAAGTACGGCTTAAGTACCGTCTACAGCTTGTCGGGAAGCAAGAATTCCTGTCCCCTTCAAGGGTCCTTCTAGCTGGACTAAGAATCCCATTGACGTGAGAAAAATTAATAGGAGAAAATCAAATTTAACAGCATACATATGGGGAATCCACACAGACATGGAAATTCCAAAGACAGCCAGGCCAAACAAGGCATGTATGTCACCCTGAACTAAGAAGGGGGCAGAGGTCTGGGACTAGGAAGGGAAGGAATGCATTCACAGGGCAATAGACGCATGCTAATTCCATGTTTGTCCTGCCATTATGGATGGGTCACTCAGATCAACTTTATCGCCGCCAATAACCCTGTTCTGGGAAAGACCCCCAATTTAGGTTGTTCTATGTAGTTAGTACCAAGAGTTTCTCCGAGCCCGCGGGGTCTTCACTGCCTTCAGCTCAGAATAATCTTCATGCCCAGTGGCGCATCTTGGAGCGGCCTGCCCTTGGCCCCCACGAGCCGAAGACAAAAGGTGAGGGGAAGTCAGTTATGGGAAGGTCACCAGGAGAACAAGAATGAAGTCCGTCAGGCAGATTTAAGTTGCTGCCTTCTCCGTTGATAAGGGTCGAATGCTGTCTACTGGTGTGGCCGGGTGAACTGGGGAGACCCTGAGCCCTAAGACCTCGACCAAGCCCAGATCAAAGATGTCACCGAAGACTCTTGGTCGCCTCATGAGAAAGAATTCAAGGGCAGACACAACACAGTGGATGAGAGGTACCCTCGAGATGTGAGAGCCGGTGAGCTCAAGGGAGGGAGAGAGCACGTGTGAACCAGGGTGGAGGTTTCTGTCAGTTATTGACAGTGGTTAACAAGGAGGAGGAATATTGATTACCTGGGGGCGGGGATTTCTCGGAAGCAGGGTTTTGGGCCTTTTCCTCCTCACTTGCTGGGGGGCTTCCTGTCCTGGCGCCGCCATCTTGGGCCCCTCCAGTGTGCTGGGGCTTTCAGGGGAGTGTGGCCAGACAGGCCTCTGACCCACCGTGCAGCTGGGCACGGCCTCCTCCGCCCTGGCCTCCAGGCATCCTCTTAGAGCCTAACTAACTGCCTACTGTGACACTGGAATTAACCTTTCCCCTTCCTGGTAGAAAGGGAAGGAGAGACATCTTGATAAATCTACTTACTGTTTTTAGAGATAGAAGGGAAAGACCAAGAGCTTTTCTGGTCTCTGCTTTATCTCAAATGCCTTCAGCTGAAAATAAACCTTATGCCAGAGTGGAATATTCTGGGGTGGCCTATTCTGCCACCTTTCAATACCTAATGCTAATATGTTGTTGGTATTTGTTAGTACAGAATTAGGTCAGTATTAATAAAAAATCTGAGGAGCGCTTGGGTGGCTCAGTTGGTTAAGCATCTGACTCTGGCTCAGGTCATGATCATGATCTCACAGTTTGTGAGTTTGAGTCCCACGTCAGACCCTGCGCTGTCAGCTCAGAGCTTGGAGCCTGCTTCAGATTCTGGGTCTCCCTGTCTCTGCCCGTCTACCACTCACGCTGTCTCTCCCTGTCTGAAAAAATAATAACAAAAAGGTTTTTTTTTAATTAAAAAGAACTTTAAATCTGCACTGTATTTCTAAGTAATACACAGAGAACATGTCTAAACATTTTAAGGCAAACTAAAGCTGTCTCTTGACAATGCTTCTCAATATTGTATCTTAACTCCATCACAGGGTACTATGCCCCTCGGGTCTTTTGCCTAAATTAAGCCACACACTGGAAAAAAGAGCTTAAGGAAAACGTGGGACAAACGTCAGTACGAGCAGCTGAGCAGTAAAGGTCAGGTCTTGGGGCCTCTCTGGTGACATTGTCACTTTCCTCCAGTACTGCACCACTTACCTGCTGAGTTTTCATCTGGTAAGGAATGAGAAGACCAAATTCTCTGTCAAAATTTTGGTTAAGATGAACCTTTATGGATTTGTCCCGAATATTTGGTCAAATGCACAAAGACATATATATTCAAGGTGATTGCAACATTGTTTTAGTACCAAATTTCATCAAACCTAAAACACTCACTGTTGGAAGTTAAATAGCCCATTCTGTGCCAATAACCTGTTAAAAAGCAAAATTCAACCAAGTAAATCTAATTGGCTTCGTTAAATGAAGATTCATGAATTGGGCAGCATCTGAGGAACTGTATAAAATGGAAAGTTTTTATAGGAAGAAGGGTGGGGCAAGAAAGTTATAAACAAAAGAAATGAAAAGAAAAGATTGTTTCCGGCCAGAGCACCTTCCCTTAAGGGTAAAGTCAGGGGGTCAGATTATGCCGATTACCTCACCTTCCTTTGGAGGATGAACAGGCCCCCTGAGACAGATTATACCTCTTTGGTGCTTATCAGAAATTAATTCATGTTAATTTTAGCCATTCTGACAGGTGCGTTTGGGAAAGTATTCTAAGAAGATAATGCAAACACCCAAGGCAGTCATTTACACGAAATGTTTAAGCAAGATCAAAAAAGGATAAGGAATTTAAAGATCAAGTCTAAGATCAAGAATGTTTAAGGACGATCAAGAGCAGAGGGGCCAAGGGGTGAAAGCGAGTTCACAGAGTGGTCAGAGGTCACAGGCAGAGGTCACGGGCAGAGGTCAGATCACGCCAAGCTGAGTTGTATAAACCATCCGAAATTACCATTCGAAGCTTCGAACGTGGGAGTAGCACAACCCGACCTACATTTTTTCCGGAAGTTCACTAACACAAGTGTATTGTGAATACAAAGTTCAGAAGTAAGGCTAGAAGTTGGGAAACCATTGCTGTAGTCTGCTCGAGAGATTTGGCCTAAAGGAAACGGTACAGAGTCATTAGGCATAGGATGTATTTGGCAAGTGTAACTAACTGAGTTTGCTGCCAAGGTTCGTTATGCACATTAAAGTACGTGTCTTTTCCATTAAAATTGTCTTGTTATGTACCAGTCTTCCTTCCCGGTACTTACAAATGAAGATTTCCTTTAAAAATGTAAATATCTCTTACAATAAAGTAACTTCTATTTTCTGACATTCTCCTGTATCTGCTGTTTCGCAAAAATAATCAGTTCAGAATAATCCTTACGAGAAAGAGGCACACTCAGCTACCCTTCAGCTGTGAAAGGTACAAGGAAAATACCTTGATTTGAATGAAGTTTATCTTGATCTATAAAAGTCAGTGAGTATGAGAAAATGGCCCAAATGGCATTATATTTTCATGAACTAATACACTGTAGGTTTATAGAGAAATAAATACCTCCCGCTATCACTTTCAGAAACTATAAAGAGCCTGACCAACTTTCCAGATCGCTGCCCACTGCCAACTTTAACAGGATGCGTTGCCGGGCAAAAATCCATGAAGTCAAAGAGGGAGGCTACTGGTTGGTGGGAATTTTACTGACTTTTTAAAGTAGAGAAAGTAGGGTCTGTAAAATGTATTCCAATTAACTCATGTTGGAGAAACACAATTAAAAGCAAAAGGAGCGGGGCGCTGGGGGGCTCAGTCGGTTAAGCATTCTTGATTTCCACTCAGGTCATCATCTCATGGTTCTCACATCTCAGCGCTGACAGCGTGGAACCTGCTTGGGATTCTTGTTCTCTTTCTCTCTCTCCCTGACCCTATCTTCTGGCTCTCGCTTTCTAAATAAATAAATAAATAAATAAATAAATTTAAAAAGAAGGAAAAGAAAACAATCTTTTTATTCAACACACATTAAGCCAGAATACTATGCTCATCATAGGTAGTCTTCTAAAGAGACTGCAAAGGCACAAAGAAACCTCACTTTTTTAGTGAGATTTAATAGCTAAGTGGGTACATCCCTTTACATTAGATAGGTTTTGCGGTGTGGATGCAGGTAACAGCTGAACTTGGGTCCCTTTCCTTCTCAAGAAGCTGGCAAGTAGAGGACTGTTTCCCCTGATGATTACCTTTCAAAGAGAGTAAGATCCTTGAGGAAAGTCCCTGAGTTAAGGGGCCAGCAAAAGACTTATTTAGCCATAAAAAGGCAAGAAATTCTGAAACAGAAAATGGAAAATAGAAGGACCCTCAGGGAGAATTAAGCCTCTTATTTCCTATTTGCATTTGCCCTTGAACTAACCTATGCTATCCGTCCCTTTATAAAATATATAGAATATACCCCCACTGGTTGAATGGGTTTTGTTTCTTCAAGTGTTGGACAAGTGTTCTTTTATTGCCACATAAACGCAGAAAAGAAATTTAAATATCTTAATGACATTTTAAAATTATGTTTATTTCTTTTATAAAATTTAAATGGAATACTTTGGAAATACTGTAATGCAACATTTGCTAAAAGTAATTCATTGATATAAAGGGTAGCAATAATATCATTGGATAGCAAGGGGATTACATGCTAATGCTGAAAAAAGTGTTAAAATTTCGCAGAATTTAAGCAATAGTAAAGTTGTATATATATATTTTTCAGCTAAGTATATTTTCATAAAGATTTTCGTAGAAAGACCAAAGTGTACTTTTTTTCCCCCGCATTAGAATTTTTACTTGTTCACTAATGACAAATTAATTGCTCTTATAATTAATGAGAGCTTTTAAAAAATTTTCAAATGATATATTACCTAGGGGAAAAAAAAAAAAAAAAAAAAAAAACACCTCTACTGAGATACACTTAAAGACCTAGATGGATGGAGAGATTCAGTATTTTTCAGGTTAGGAAAACACAGTATTTACCATAATAAATGTATAGCGAAATGCTATTTTTCAATGTTACAGATATAACCTTCAGCACTGCCAGTAGACTAATCAGAGGAACAGTGAAAACTCAAGAAATAATTTTAAGTGAAATATTCAATATATGAGCAACTAATTGTCTCAAATCAGTGGGGAAAATAATATGCCCTACTGGTTAGCTAGCTGGTTAACTTTTTAAAAGTTAATTCTCTGTACAAGAAACCAAGTCTGGATTATTATAGTTAAGATTATCTTAATGGCTCTCTTCATTATGAGTAAAATGTAGTAGGAACTGCTGTTGAAACTGAAAACTGCTCCACCTTTGCTGGAAGAGAATTTAGCAATACACCTGCAAGATCTTAAAATTCTCTGTTTTACTAGCACATCTTGTTCAACATCTAGGAAGTTCGCATTTGGAGCATTATTCCCCCCGTATAACCTTACAACATGCACAGTCTTACACACATAGCAAATGCATGCATATTTGTAGAGACATAAACGGAGTATTTTCTTCCCTGTGCTCTTTAAAGCGTATCCTCTGCAGTGTTAAAGTTTCGTTGCTTAATGAGGATGGGGTACGGAACACGCTACACGAGAACGAGGGGAAATTGCCCGGGTCCTGGGTGTAAAGCGCTCCGAGAACAAAGGAGGCTCGGGTTTAGGTCCCTCCTCCAACCCAGGCGGACTTCCCGCCGCTGCCCTTCCGGTTCTCACTCCGGTCCGCAGAGGTTGCCTATAAAAGAGAGCTGCGCGCTCTGGCTGCATTCTTCTGCTTTCAGACTTCCGGAAGATGTCAGGTCGCGGCAAAGGCGGGAAGGGCCTAGGCAAGGGAGGCGCCAAGCGCCACCGCAAGGTGCTGCGCGACAACATCCAGGGCATCACCAAGCCCGCCATCCGGCGGCTGGCCCGGCGCGGCGGCGTCAAGCGCATCTCCGGCCTCATCTACGAGGAGACCCGCGGGGTGCTCAAGGTGTTCCTGGAGAACGTGATCCGGGACGCCGTCACCTACACGGAGCACGCCAAGCGCAAGACGGTCACGGCCATGGACGTGGTGTACGCGCTCAAGCGCCAGGGCCGCACCCTCTACGGCTTCGGGGGCTAAAGTTTTTTAAAGGTTCCCGTCGCTTACCAAAAAGGCCCTTTTTAGGGCCCCCAAGTTTTCGTTAAAAGAGCTTTAGTGCTTGTCTATAAACGGGTCTCGGTAGAGCCGTTTTTAAATGCGGCTTAATGGTTACTTCTGCCCCGGGAGTTAAATGTGGCCGAAGGATGGGAGTTGAGACCCAGCGGGATAGGACCTGGGCCTCCCGACCGCTTTTCACTGCGTGGTGGCATTGCACGGCATGTGGTTATTATTGGATCATTAGCTTAGTCCAAAGATTGAAAAATCTGGAAGCGTCCGGCCTTAAGGGCCAGGCCCACACTAACCTAAGCTAACACAGACATTTTAAACACATCCCTTCATGTCCGATCGTGAAGAGGCCAAGCAAAGTAATGTTCCCCTTAACAGGAAACTTGTTTGCAGAGAGCTCTAGAAGAGAAAATCTATCTGTCCTCTTGCACTGTAGACCACATTCATGATTTATCCGTTCCTTTCTCTGTTGGAAATTTACATTGCTGTATTTCCCTCCATGACCTAGCACGGCAATGGGCATTGTACTCAGCTGTACGCCTTCTCTCCTTATCTAGGAGTGGGATTGCTCACCAAGATCTGTGCATATTCAACTTGACAAGAAATGCGCAGCTTGCTTCTCAAGGTTGTAGTTTGGGCTACATTCCCATATTCCACAAGTGCCCAGAGTTCCTGCTAACCCCCCCCCCCCCCCGGAACATTTGGCAGACCAGATTTTTGCCTGTCCGCATTTGCTAAATTGTATCTCATGTATTTAAATTGCATTTCCCTGATCGTAACAAAGTTGTTTACTTTCTTACAAGATTTTTGGCTATTTTGGAGTCAGGTCTAATAATGTTGGGTTTATATTCTTAGGAGTTCTTGCAAATGATGCCTGTTCGTACAGGAGTTATTTCCCTCGGTTCCTCAAAGAGGCTGCTCATGGCATTATTGGGCTTGGAAGATGGGAACTTTTCTGAAATTACTGGCAACTGATCGTCCTACTCTCTTAGTAAGCAATGATTGATGGCCCAAATGCCTAAAATTTGCAAGCCATTATGAAAGACAAAAGGCAGAGTGAAAGAGAAGAAATCCTGCCTATAATTTGTTTCAATTTGTGGTAAATACTTTCCGTGGACTCTCTCACGTAATCTTGATCGGTTTTATTATTCTCATTTTAAAATGGCAAAATAAAGGCACTGCCAGCCAAGTCAAATAACCAAGTCACAAATATATTCTATAACACGAACCTGTAACGTTTTTAACCATTCTTCTCTGCTTAGCGCGGCTAGAGAAGCCATCACCGAGAGTCGGCTGTAGTCCTAGTCCCATGATGAAGAAATGGCAGACGTGTATCAGGACAAGTACAGGGACAGCTCGTGACTATCCCAATCTGATCGTTATTCCGATCTCCTCTACAGTAGAGCCGATTGTGGGCCTAAGAAAGTCACTTTTATCATCTCTATTCACACAGATTTCATGTTCTCTCTGGAGAGCACATAATTCACGAAGTTCAGATCAATGCTCTCCTACAGATAGGCGAACAGATGCACAGACTTTAATTTACTCAAATCAGTAGAGGCACGAGATTCCAACGGTTACTTATATGCCCTTATTTTCCCCCATTATAACACCTGTCCCTTCTCTCTCTGGCAGTATGAAGAACCAGTAAGCTAGCCACAGTATTGCGAGCCTTTGTATTCCATTTCTTTACTCAGGAGAAAAGGCAGGCTTATCTTTGCCTTCATACCTCTCTCCCTCAGGGTGGTCTGGCACTGTCCCGGCCCCAAATGGGCCGGAGAGGCCCACTTTTTTTCCCCTAAGCTGGGTGAAAGCACTGCTCTACGAATCTAACGTCCCCTCCGGCACACAGTATCTTTCTAATTATATCGTACCGCCCAGGACACGCGGTAACCGGAGGTAAAAGTCTGGCTTTGGAAGACCAGTGGGGACTGAATTTACCAATAGAAGCAGATTAGAACGCCTAACGGAGTAAAGTTACAAGACAATAGGCTGTTAGGATCGACAGGAAGCCACTCTTGCTCACAACCAAAGGACCCACATTCGCGTTACAGCCAGGAATCATTTTTAGTTCACACAACACACGTATACAAACTTGTGTTACTCTCCCGTTAAGGGGCATACTAGAGTGTTTGCTGCAAACCCGCAAGAGTCAACTCACAGCACATCCGGCTTCCTTCCAGCCAGAGGCGGTTACGGGCACAGTAGGCATTACTCACTGCAATGGAATCCTCATGGTTGCCTCAAAGAAACCGCCTGAACTGGAGCCTAGATTCTAAACATGTAGTTACAGCTCTGATATTGACAGGTTAGTGGCTCTTAAAAGAGCCTTTGGGTTAAATATTCTTACTTGGCAACTTTACTTCGCGCTGGTGTACTTGGTGACGGCCTTGGTGCCCTCGGACACGGCGTGCTTGGCCAGCTCCCCGGGCAGCAGCAGGCGCACGGCCGTCTGGATCTCCCGGGACGTGATGGTCGAGCGCTTGTTGTAATGCGCCAGGCGCGACGCCTCGCCCGCGATGCGCTCGAAGATGTCGTTCACGAACGAGTTCATGATGCCCATGGCCTTGGACGAGATGCCGGTGTCGGGGTGCACCTGCTTCAGCACCTTGTACACGTACACCGAGTAGCTCTCCTTGCGGCTGCGCTTGCGCTTCTTGCCGTCCTTCTTCTGCGCCTTGGTCACCGCCTTCTTCGAGCCCTTCTTCGGGGCCGGGGCGGACTTGGCTGGCTCAGGCATGGCCGAGAGAAGACCTGCCGCGCTGAGAAGAGAAACGAAAACTATACTGCGGGCAAAGCGCAACTTGTCCTTTTTATGTAGAAGCCCTTATGCAAATAAGGTGCAAGTTACAGTCCTGGGTCTGATTGGTGACTAGTCAACTTGACGTCAGCAGTTAGTTCTGCCCAATCGCAACGCGAGACTCCCAAAGCTTCATTCTCATTGGATGAAATAAAGCCACCAGCTTAGCCAATGCAAAGTCTTCTTTTTCGCGCTCAATAGGGTTATAAAAAGTGCTGGCCTGGTGCTGGCTGTATCAGGTACACTCTGTGCATCTGGGGTCGTCATGTCTGGACGCGGGAAGCAGGGCGGCAAGGCTCGCGCCAAGGCCAAGACGCGCTCGTCGCGGGCCGGGCTGCAGTTCCCGGTGGGGCGCGTGCACCGCCTGCTCCGCAAGGGCAACTACGCCGAGCGGGTCGGGGCCGGCGCGCCGGTGTACCTGGCGGCCGTGCTGGAGTACCTGACGGCCGAGATCCTGGAGCTGGCGGGCAACGCGGCCCGCGACAACAAGAAGACGCGCATCATCCCGCGCCACCTGCAGCTGGCCATCCGCAACGACGAGGAGCTCAACAAGCTGCTGGGCCGCGTCACCATCGCGCAGGGCGGCGTCCTGCCCAACATCCAGGCCGTGCTGCTGCCCAAGAAGACCGAGAGCCACCACAAGGCCAAATAAGCAGTAAGGTTAGGGAAGTTGCCAAACAAAGGCTCTTTTCAGAGCCACTTAAGCCATCAAAGAGAAAGCTGGTACACACTATCTGCTGTGTTTTTTGGTGACTGTGTTGTAAGGCCTCGTTAATCACGTGGGAGATGAAGTGTCAATTCTACGGGCGATAACTACACGTAGTCTGACCTACAGGAAGGACAAGCTGGAGAGAAGGGGTAGCGGGTTTAGGACAGGCTTGTCCAGAGGTTTCAGATGGAGCCAGTCAGGCAAATTCCTGAACTGATTTTGATTACGTTATCCGTTACCAGTTTTAGGCGGCCAAAAGTACTGGATGCAGTGACCACTTTTCCAGAAGAAATTTAGCTGTATGAATGTACTAGAAGAGTTCTGGAAAAGGACACTGATTCTTAAGTGCTCTGAATTCTCAGGTGCTGGAATTCTTAGTGGTCTTCCCCTTTTAAGATTTCATTACGAAGGTAGTCTGACTTACTGGTTAAAAGTACACAGGATTTACTGAATCCCACATTGGTAAATCCTTGGTCCTGTTTCTTTGGAGCCCATGTGTTCATTTGATTCACTCTTCCAGCAGCTCAGGACCCAATAGCGGATGCAACCTAGAAAATCTGCCTCCGTGGAAATTACTCCAGTAAGAGACAAACACAGAATCATACAATAGGTTAGGTGTCAAATATCTTGTGCAGAAAATAGAGCAGCTACACAGCATAATGGGGACCCTTATTTTAGATCGAAGGTAAGTGTAGATAACTTCTTTAAAGGTGTATCTGATCAGAGACCGACGTTCATCTAAAAAAGAGACGAGCCAGGTAGATAGAGGAAGAGAATTACAAGTGGAGGGAACTGAAAATGCAGAGGCCTTAAGACAGAACATGTGTGTGGCATTAGTTGGGAACAGCCAGCAGGCCCAGAAGACTACGGTATGAAAGCAAACGGTGGGGGGCATAACGTAGGACTTTGTAGTATGTGGATGAATGTGGATGAGTCATCAAAAGCACTAGCAATCCTGATCTCTGAGGTAATCAATTTGATAATACAAATCAAAGTTGTCAAAATCTGTGGACCCCAACCCATTAAAAAAAAGAGAGATACCATAAAAGTAGTATTAATTTGTCGTGTGGTCACAAACAGCGATGTTAAGAGCGCACAGTTTATAATTCAATACACACAGATCTGTTTGCTACTGAATGGAAGGAAGAAATATTCCTCTGTCCAGATTTCTTCGAGCCGGGCTAAGAACTCAATTGACATGAGACGGATTAGGAGGAGGAAAAAAATGTTTTGTGACGTGCGTGGGGAGGCCCAGTAATGAAATTGACACTTGAACAGACTGTAAAGCGGGCAATTTTCATACACTTGAGACAGACAAAAAAAAACAAAAAAAAACAAAAAGTGAGGATTTGACAGGGTAAAGAAAACAGATGTTTGGGAATCTTATAATTAGTAAGAAATTTTAAGTAAAAGTTGGGCTGAGGTAGTCGATTGGTGAGAGACGTCACAAGGCTTGTTACTCTCAATTCACTTTCTCTGGTGATAAGTGGTCTTTTACTTTTCCGTCCTGGGAGGTGACCTTTCCTAAGGGAGATGTTTCCTGCTTCCCCGGGGGACCGAAGATGGTGTGAGGTCCTCGCACCTGCTGCTTCCCAAGAAGCTCCCATTCAAAATAATCAATACGCCATAGAGGTCCATTTGGGGCGGCCTCCCGGGGCCCCCACACTAGTCCTGGTCTTAGCTCGCGGAAGCCCTACTGAATAAAGCAATAATAAAATGCCAGAGGCCCAGGACAAACATTATGGTGACAGAGCAACGCTGGTGAGGTTCTCCGGGAGCGGATGCCCAGGTGGAGTTTGGGGTACAAGATGTTATTAAGGACCAACAGCTGTGACAGGAGGAAGAGGAACTAGGACCGGACAGAGGGTCAGACCGTGCCGCGGGCCAGACAAACGTGGGGGCACAGACCCCTGAGCCGCCCGTCAGCGATGTCCCGCACTGGGCAAAGATCCTCCCGGCCCAGTGTGCATGTCCCCGCTTTGCTCTGTGCGGGCTGCAGGCCCTGGACGAGAGCCGGGTCAGGTCCTGTCACTCGGGCAAAGCCTGAAGTTGCTCGGCGGCTGTTCTAACCGCACTCGCTCTGCAGCTGGACAGCAAGGCTTCCCCGGAGGGGGGGTCTGCGCCCCGCATTTGTATGTCTCTGACATACGTTAACATGCATGTAAACACTGACGGTGAGTAATGTCTGTGACGGTGTTTGTAAAGCTTACTTTTTAACACATATGGCTGGTATCACCTCTTTACTTTCATTGGGGAATTCAAAAGGGATGTGGGTTTTTTTTAGAGAAATGAGAAAATCTACAGACTTTCTAAAAAATTTTTACTAATGTTGTCTACTCCCGTAAGATTGTATTAGATGCTTGATTCATCTCAAAGGGAAAGTGATATAAAACAGTTATAAGGACTACAGGGTGGGGGGAGGTGGGGGGGGCGGGCACCTGGGGGGCTCAGTCGGTTGAGTGGTTCACTTCGGCTCAGGTCACGATCTCATGGTTGGTGACATCGAGCCCCATGTCAGGCTCTGCACTGACAGCAGAAAGTCTGCTTGGAATTCTGTCTCTCTCTCTCTCTGTCCCTCCCTCCCTGTCTCTCTTAAAATTAAATAAATAAACTTAAAACAAAAAAAAAAACAACAACAACTATAAGGACTACGGAGGATCTTCCACTGGCCCTCCCTCCTTCCTCCAGATCCAGCCAATCACCTCACTCTCCCGGTACTGGGAAATAATCCAGCCTTACACCATGATGTGGACGCTTCAGAATGAACAGCTGAGGCCCAAAGGGGAGGAGAGGGAGCCTTTCAAGAGCACATGGAAGGGAGATTCCATACAGACCACTCTGGGCTACAGATGAGGTGGGTATTGTTCTAATTCCAACCCAGAAAAGAAAAGCTATGGGCTGAGTGTTTGTATCTCACCCTCACCCCCTAGTTCTTGGGCTAAAACCCTAAACTCCAATGGGATGGTACTAGGAGGTGGGACCTTTGGGAGGTGACTGGTTTCCCATGAGGTCATGAGGGTAGAATCCCCAGGATGGGATTAGTGCTCTTATAAGAGTGAGAGAGGGGCACCTGGGCACCTGGGTGGCTTGGTCAGTTGAGCGTCCGACTTCGGCTCAGGTCGTGATCTCACGGTCCATGAGTTCGAGCCCTGCATCGGGCTCTGTGCTGATGGCTCAGAGCCTGGAGCCTGTTTCAGATTCTGTGTCTCCCTCTCTTTCTGCTCCTCCCCTGTTCATGCTCTGTCTCTCTCTGTCTCAAAAATAAACGTTAAAAAAAAAAAAAAAAGCGAGAGACTAGGACACCTGCCTCCCCGCAGCCCACAGAGACATCACATGAGCACACAGTGAGAGGATGGCCTCTACCAGCCAGGAAGCCAGCCCTCAGCCGACACTGATGGTACCGGCACCTTGATCTTGTGGTTCCTAGACTCCAGAACTGCGACAAATAAATGTATTGCTGGGGAAACTGGGGAGACCCTGGGCTCTGGGGCCTCGACTCAAGCCAGACCCAAAGGAGTCCCGGAAGGTTCCTGGTCTCGTCAGAAGGAATTCAAGGACAGACACGCTGGTTTCCCACTTTTTCCTCTTCACTTGCCCAGGGGCTTCCTGTCATGGCGCCGCCATCGTGGGCCCGTCTGGTGGGATGGGGCTTCTCAGGAGTACGGCCCGGACAGGCCTCTGTCCTTCCCCACAGCTGGGCACGGCCTCCTCCGTGCTGGCCTCCGGGCTTCCTGTGGGCTTCCTGTGAGAGCTGAACTAAATGCCTGCTCTGACATTGTTATTTAAGCCGCCAGCCTATGGTGTAGGCTCCCACAGCGTAAGCCAAGAAAGTACAGTGTGATTCAATCAGATTCTCAATGGGTAAAAGATAACTCTGTAAATCAAGATATTATCTACCTCAACACAGAACCCGTACGTAACTGCCCTTCTCGTAACTACCTGGTCTTCTGTACTTTGGTCTAAAGTGTGCAAACCTTGGTTGAGAAGGTTCGAAGGGACATGTTGAAAGATTTTAGGAGAGGAGTAGCGTGTAGATGGTCAGATTTGCATTAACAAACGCCAAATGAGGGGCGCCTGGGAGGCGCAATTGGTTAAGCGTCCGACTCTTGATCTTGGCCCAGAGGGTCGTGATCCCACAGTCCATGGGTTCAAGTCCTGCACCAACAGCGCGGAGCCTGCTTGGGATTCTGTCTCTCCTTCTCTCTGCCCCTCCCCTGCTTGGGCTCGCGCCCGCTCTCTCTCAAAATAAATAAACAAGCTTCATAAATATATTTTTTTAAATGAGGAAGAATAAAACTAGATTTCATTATTCAAGTCATGTTTACAGTAGTCGTTTCCTGAAAACGAGGATCACAGTTAATACATTCTTTTCCTCGTTCTATTCTTTACTCCTTCATCTCACCTATTACTAGATGGAGTTGTTGTAACACATGGGGTATAGGGAACAATTGTAAGGTCAGATCTAATGTTTAATATCAAAGCAAAATATCTAATATTTATCCCCCAAAGTAACTACATGATTCAGACAATTAATAATGACAAAATCTCAGAGATCTACGTGGTTATGGATAATGGGGATGCTTGACTAAGGACAAAAGAATATAACTCTATACCAGGCTGACTTTGTTGACGTTGCTTCACTTATCGGGGAATCTAAACCCTATGTGTGCTGTTAATTTTTTTAATGTTAATTTATTTTTGAGAGAGAGAGAGAGAGAGAGCGCCCACGAGCAGGGGAGGGGCACAGAGAGAGAGACAGAATCCAAAGCAGGCTCTGCACTATTAGCTCATAACCTGATGTGGGGCTTGAACTCATGAACCGTGAGATCATGACCTAAGCTGATCAGATGCTCAGTAGACTGAGCCACCCAGGCGCCCCCCATGTGTGCTATTTTCAGCACCTGATAGGAGTTCTGACGTTTACAAGAATGACTGATACCTACACTCACAACTGGCCATCGGCATATAAGTTTAAGATCCCAGATGTCCCTTGGCATAACACAAAGGAAAATACCAAAAGAACTCTGAGGGCAAAACTGCCTGTGCAAATTAATATTGTTTGACCCCTCAAAAGCTAACCACATCATATTCATGGTAGAATTGCGAAACTAATTGGTGTCTTTGTGGAGAAATCATTGCATCCCATACTCTGCTTGCTTGAAACATTTATGAATTAATAAAATTATCAGATCAGAATTAGAAAGCCCCGTCAGGGACGGGCCCTTCTGATTTGGCCTGGCACTGTCGCTAAATAAATCAGAAGCCTCTCTGAACATTCTAGTCAGTTTCCAAAATGTCCTTTCAGGAGATCAGTTTGCACAGAGATCGTATTCGACTTGTTCCGTCCCTTTCCCAGGGGAAGGAATGCGGTGTTACAGTGATCTTGTCCCCTCAACCTCCCTACTCAAGAGCTAACCAGCACCATTGCCAGAAGCAACTAGATTCTCCTTTCTTCCTGGCTTCTCCTTTCCCTCCCATTGCCTCCCACTGGCGGAAACTACCCAGAACCCTGCTGACAAAGGAATCAAGAAATATAATCTATAGTCTTCTAGCCTTCGGGATACAAAGAAAAGCATGAGGTGAGAACAGAGACACAACAGACACACACTCATAAAGCAAAGGGTTCACCATGCATGGCTTTCTCTACATCCACGACTTCTTTTCTGCTTTATTTCTTTCTCATAACACTCTAATCACAAGGGATTGTTTACTGCTTCTAAAATAGGTGATGGCTCTTCCTGCCTCAGGACCTTTACATGTGCTGTTTTCAAGGCCCAGAGTGCTTGTCCATCCGGTCACTCTTTGCATAACCTCCTATTTTTTTTTTAATTTTTTTTAACATTTATTTATTTTTGAGACAGAGAGAGAGAGAGCATGAACAGGGGAGGGTCAGAGAAAGAGGGAGACACAGAATCTGAAACGGGCTCCAGGCTCCGAGCTGTCAGCACAGAGCCCAACGCGGGGCTCGAACCCACGGACTGCGAGATCATGACCTGAGCCGAAGTCGGACACTCAACCGACTGAGCCACCCAGGCGCCCCAACCTCCTATTATCCTACTGTTATTTTATGTCATTTTTCATTAAAAAAAATCATCTCTCGGTGAGGTATTCCCCGAATCCTGATCCACATTACGCGTTCTGCAGCCATTCGCTGTTACTAGACCAGATTCTTAAACTCCTTATCAATTACCATATTTTACAAACACATATCTTATTTGTATTTGTGTTTAATGTCTGTAAACTTCACTAGCATGTAAGCTGAAAGAGGTCAGTATGGCAGCTAGTGTTTCACCAGAAAAAGGACGCTCAGACTGAATACTTTGATATCGTTTCATTGGCGCGTGAAGAGCAGGGAGCAAGTCGTTAAGAAGTCACAAGGGACAGAGAAGCTAATCCATGGAGGCCGTCACCACCCCCCACCCTCCCAGCCCCAGAGGGCAATGGGAGGAAAGGGAATCTGGAGACAAAGGGTGCTCCTTCCTCTGTCTAAACTGCCAAATCCAGCCCGGAAGCCGGAGGGCAAAGATTGAATTGGTCGATTCAGAGGTCAGCCTCCCTGCCGGTGAAGGAGGGGAGAGCAACTGTCTGGCCCAGCCCTTCCCCTTGTTCCCCGGCACTTCCTCTTGTCCTTTCCCACAGGAAAACTCTGTATTTCCAACATGGGAGGGTGAACTGGCAGCCTGCTCACCGGATAATTTCAGTTTGTTCAGAGACCCACCTTAAATTTAACATGTTACCACCTTCTTAGAAGGTGTTGGGGTAAAACGTGAGAAATAATCAGCTGACAGAATACAAAGCTACTAGGGATCCTGCTTCTGATCAGGAGGCTTAAATTAGCCATCTCACTTCTAAAAACTCATTCCTTATCACCCTGACCTCTGCAAGCACCTTAGCCGCATTCTTACACACATGGGGGTAAAATCTACGCCTTTATTCCCGTGGGACCCATGTCCTTGCGAGTCTTTTTTTTTTTTTTAAATTGTTCCGCCACAATGTTTTTAGTGCCCAGGGCTGGTGGCAAACAATACTTAGAAGCTTCTCTCGGTTCCAGTAGTATCTTTTTCGCCCCCATTGGATAACAGACACCCAATTACTTCCTGGAAATTGGGATGAATCATCCCAGCGAGAAGAGGAACTCTTTTCTCTGCCTATTGGTTCAGTGGCACGGAGAGACTAAAATGCGCAGAGGCCTTTCTCAGCCTTTAAATTTGTTGAAACTGACTAATCAATTAATTTGAAAACTGACAATGCTCCCTCCCGGACACATTGCTCTGTTGGGCATGAAGACCTTCAAGCCCTCGGAGCTGAAGTTCACAGGGGTGGGATACAAAATTCTCCTAATGGATTACCGGGTGTAATGATGAGAGGGGCCATTCTCACCTTGACGCCTTGATTCCCAGATCCGTGTATTCTGAATACAGAGGGCATGGCTTTCTGTGTTGCCCCTTGTTTTAAGGCGCGGTTGGAAGGAACACCCTGTAGGACAAAAACTTGAAGATCCTCATCTCAGTTAGTGGCATAATGAGCTTCCAGAAGGCCATTTCACAGTTCTATCAAGCCGCTAGCTTCTGGGTGATGCGTGCATGTTATGACCGGTGAATACCATGGGTACAAGGCCATTGCCTCAAAGTATGTGCCCGACTTAGAGGCACTGTTTGGGGTTCCATGATGACGGGAAGGGTATCCCGTGGGTCCGTGGATGGTGGTAGGAGCTGAAACATATAAACAAGGAAAGCAAATTCAGGCCCCAGATAGGTGTCTACCTTGTAAGGAAAAATCAGTGCTTCCTCCGTGAAAGAAGGGTCTGGTATAATCAAATCGCTAACTAGTGGCCACTTGATGGAGCCCCGAAAGTGACCCGGTAAGGACGCTCAGCAGTGACCTCTGCCCTTGGCAAGCAGGACAGTCAGCAGTGATGGTGGCCCACTCAGCTGGGTGTTGGTGAGCGTTTGATTTGAACCTGCCCAACTCTGTACAGGGAGAATCTTGCCTTCGCTGTTTGGCCGGGGAAAGAGGTTAACTGATGCCCACAGAGAGGTCACCGTTTCCACCTGATGGTTAACAGCCTTCATGGGAGGAGCCCTCTGGTAATCACTTTGGGGTGACTCGAATACATTTGGATGCACACCCAGTGCTGTGCTGACAGGATCTCCCTTACCCTTGGGCTGAGTTGTAACTTACAATGCACAGCCATACAATTCTACTGGTGCTAGAATGCTCTGCAAAGCCAATCGAAACGGGCCATGATTGCCAATCCTCTGTTAACTGGTCTTAAGGAGTTCACCACGACCTTATAGAAGGAGGTTGAAAGAGGCGTAGCCAGGCAGTAGGAACAGATATCAAAGGAGTTCAGACTGCATCACACACACACCCCAGACCATCTCAGTTCTGGTCTTATCTATAGAATTTCACTTTCAAATAAGATGCTACTGTGAGTACCCAGTTGTATGATTCAGTAGATCATAGAACACCTGGGGAATATCTGTGGACACATATCTACTTTGTGTCCCAACGTCACGCATTCAGTAACTATAATGGCTCAGTAGGTGTCAGAGGCTACTTTTACATAAAGAATCGTTGTCATTAGAAGAAGCCATGGCCTTACTCTAAGTCCCCGGGTGTAGTACTCTTCATGAGGTTTGCAAGAGTCTCTTGGAGCATCCCCGTGCGCCACGGATAACCTGCACTGGGAGGACTGTGTCGCGAGGAGAGGGGAGGTCAGGAAAAGCTTCCCGGACGAACTGAAGCTACTGGATCCAACCGGGTGAAGAGCAGGCAGAGGGCAGGGCAGCCCGCCAGGGGGCAGGGCCGTCCCGAGGGGCTTCCGGTCCACGCCCGCAGCGCGCAGTCGGGTCCCGGTTCTGGCAGCCGGGGAGGCAGGAGGAAGAGGCCGGAACGAGACCGGAGCCCCTGCGGGCAGCGCGGGGTGCGGGCCCAGGCCGGCCGGGCCCTCCCGACCTCCGGCAGGTGCACCGGGCGGCACCCAGCCGCGCGCTCCGGAGACCCCGGACCCGGACTGCGCGCCGGGCCCCGCAGATTCCGGCCGGTTGGGGCACAAAGGGGCCCCAGGATGCCTCTCTCCGAGGCAGCATGTCTCCAGCCTGCGGCCAGAGCGCAGAGGACCACGCGTCGTAAAACTCGGGCAGAGACCCGCGTGAGCCGGGACGTGGGAGTGGTGCGTTCGCGAGCGTTCCCGCCCCCGGCGAGGGGCCGCCAGGGTCGGCCACGTCCATGTGGCGGAACTTAATGTTCCTCCCCTTCGGTTTGCTCGCCAAGAGCACAGTATCCGAGCGGGGAGGGCGGAGCAGTCCTCGGGGTGAGCAATTCAAAAAAAAAAAAGGACGGACGGCCCAGTGCAGGTGTCTCCCGACGACACAGGTAGGCGTTGCTGACAAAGGAGGAAGGCCCGGCCGGGAGCAGGCGGCCCGCGGTGGCGCGCCGTGATCGTATAGTGGTTAGTACTCTGCGTTGTGGCCGCAGCAACCTCGGTTCGAATCCGAGTCACGGCAGGAGTGTGTGGTGCCCGCCTTTTTTCATCGCGACCAGGGGACGCCTGAGACCCGTGTCCTTCACCACCAACCCGACCTCAGGCATCCCTGTCTCTTTTTAGTGCTGTTCTCCCCAACCATGCCCAAGTCCCGTGGCCCTGTGGGCACTGGCTGCAAGTCCCAAGAAGAAACTGAAGTGACAAAAATACACATAGAGACCTTTTCCTTTTCAACAGGAGGAAATGACTGTCCAAACGCAGACCCAGGTTGCTGATGGCGGTCTTCCCTAGGGACAAAGGCCTGATTATGAATCACGCCTGCTGAGTATGGTGGCTGGGCCAGGGCTGAAAAACTGTGACCTTCTGATCATCTGGAGAAAATTGGGGAGGGGGGGGAATACGGCTCAGAAGAATAACCCCTACCTCTAGCCTCTCCCGTTTCCAGAATGATTTAGAAAGGGGCAGGTGGACAGGTCAGGCGGGTGTAGAGAGAGCTGAGCTGAGGTGGAGGTGTCTCGAAGGAGACCCCCAGACCCCCAAGAACTCCCAGGAGCTCGACAACCCACAAATGGCGTCTCCTCTCTCCTGGGCCTTGTGGATTTTGAACGCTCAAAAAAATACTATTTGCTGTCTATTTTGTCATATTTTTGGAGCAGCTTTGAGCAATTTCCGCATGAAGATCTCCGATTTCCAAAAGCTTTCCCTTCCTAAGGCTTCAGTGGCCCCTGTTCCTTCCCCAACTGTCTAGGTGACGTAGGGTCTGACGCTCGCACCCACAAAGCTTCTGACACGTTGTGACTGAGGCTTCTTGTACTGCCGGGGTCACCTCACGGGCAGCCCCAGTGGCCCGACCGCAGTCATACCAGTCACCCAGGGTCACCCATACCACATCTACTCAGTTTTCTCTGTTACGTGTGTTACTTCCACTCAGTCTTACAGGGGCAAGGACGGGGATCAAGCGCGTGTTTTACATGGTGAGGACAGGGGTCAAGTGCGTATGGACCCAGAAGGACCAGCTCCTGTCGATTCTTTCGCCACCAGTGAACGAGGAGACTGGTTGAGAACAGAGACCAACGGCTTGGTCCGGGAGTTCTCCAGAACACATGTTCTCCAGCTCTTAGTGGCCCGAGGAGTAGGTCATGCGCTGTGGCCCAGAGGCCACCTCTTAGTAGCAGGAGGGTTGGTGTCCTCGGTCTGGCCCTGAACTCTCTTGTAGCACCAGGCGAGTGCGGGGTGAAGACCTACGCTCTGTGATTTGCTCAAAAGGCCCAGAGCTTGCTTGGCGTGTCCCGTATGTTTACCTGGTACCATGTGCGTGTTTCTATTAGATGTATATTAGATTTATATTAGATATATTAGATGCTCTGCTCATGGCTCTATTGTGTAACGTTGAATGAACCTCAGTGGCAAATCCGGTCTAAACTGAGCGGCGGGGGGTGATAAAAACCGCCTCGTCCAGGGAGTCCTTTTACGTAGGCGTGAATATCGGTCTGGGAGCCGCCTACACAGCATGCCAGCCACATCCGCAGACAGGAAACTGCCCTCCTCGACGGCACTCACGATCCGGCTTTTAAACTTCTCTGCGCCCCATCGTCCTCCTCTCTCAAGGGAAGCGAAGGAGAATTACCACTTCCTACAACTGTTCTGAAGATGTAAGGGCGTGACGGGCGTGGTGGCACTGGCTCGGTGAGGTACAGACCCCAAAGCGACCCAACGAGCCATTGTCGTTATTGGCAAATCAAGAAAGCGCGTCGCGACCTCCACGGAGGGAGGGCTTCGCGCGGTGCTGATGATGCGGACACTGGAGCCAAAGTCAGCATCTTTTTAAGGGGCCTGACCACCGCGCCGTGCCATTTTGATGGGGAGAAGCCAAGAGCAAGCAGGAAGAGCTCTTTGTCCGTCCTCAGGATTAAGGTTTATTTCAAGATCTCGGCGAGGCCGCGGGTAAAGCCGGTCGTGGCCAAGACGTTCGCCATAGTAGGTTATATACGTTCGGGGAAAGCACGCAGCGAGGTCAGGGGGGAGGCAGATCAGAGGAAGCGTGGCCACAAGTCAGGGAATCGGGAAAAGGAAAGATTTACGTCCAAGAAGCTCTGTTGTCCTGTGAGCGGAAATCAGAGGGAGCGCCCGGGGCAGGGGCCATTTCTCCCAAGAGGGCAGCAGGCCGACTCTAGAGTCTACGTAGGCCGCACCAGTGCCTCCTTCGTGCTAACACGGCTGCTCAGATTGGAAAGCTTTTCAAGAGGAGAGGCGGAGGGCTTTTCCTCCAGGGCCCTAGGCAGGCTTTAGCTAGACTCAAGGGAATAGCCAGGCCTCACAAAGAACCCGGGGCAAGAGAGCTGCGCGCATACAGGTCCCGCCTGGGGACCAGCTGGGCAGTGAGCACGAGCTCCCGGCCCGCGTCCGGACACATCAGAGGCCGCCCCACACTTGACCCGAACCTCACCCGCGCGGGCCTCCCAAGGCCCGGCCACCAGTCTTTCCTCTAAGTGTGAGGCCCGGGGCAGGACAGACTGCCCCAGACGGAGGCTGGAAGGCGAGAGGGACAGCAGCAGGCCCTAAGCTGAACAGAACAGGTAAGAGCGGGCTCAAGGGACAGAGAGACATCGATTCGCATGGGATCTGCCTCACAGCTCTCGGTAGTCCCTTGGCCGAGGCAGAATTGTTAGCCATCCTCCTCCACCGCCGTAGCTAAAATGCCTAAACGCTTTGCTTTTCGTATTTCAGCCTTTGATCCGCCTATCATGAACTTCGACGTACATTTTGAAGTGTGGACTTTTCCCCAACACGTGTAATTGAGTCAGGAAGACTTAATGAAGAGTGGACATGCCCTCTGGACCCGCCCTGCCGCCCACGTCGGATATGATGGTTTCATTATTGGCCTCGATATTGTGCCATCCATTCTGCTCCACTGGCTTACTTCTCGATCTCTGCGAAAATGCATGCATATTGTTATCCTTTACGGTACATCTAGTATTTACAAGAGGAAGCCGTCCTACCTTCTTTATCTTCTTTTTAAAAGTGATTTAGCGGGCGTGGGTGCCTGGGTGGTTCGGTCGGTTGAGCGGTTGAACAGCCGACTCTTGGCTTAGGTTCAGATCTTCCAGTTCGTGAGATCGAGCCCCACGTCCGGCTCTGCGCTGACCGTGCAGAGCCTGCTTGGGATTCTCACGCTCCCTCTCTCTTTGCCCCTCCCCGTGCTCTCTCTCAAAATAAGTAAACATTTTAAAAAATGACGGAGCTGGCTAAATCTCTCCGGTTCTTCCAAGTATTAGGATCTGTTGGAGTTCTGACGGAACTCTCATTTAATATATATAATTTTAAAGAGACTTCGTATTTTCCCCTTATAAAGCATTTTCTCCCCTTGATACAGTGTTTCTCTGTGGTGACTTAAGCAGTTTTTGATATCGCTCCATAATATTTTATGACTCTTCCTGTGTAAACATTATCAATTTGTCGGATTCATTCTTGGGTATAATTTTTTAGGCCTTATTTTCTGTATGTTTCTGAATTAAAATTACGCACAGTAAGTACCAAGCGTGCCAAACTCAGGTATTGACTTTAAACGTTCCTCGATCCTCTCTTTTCTCTATGGATAATATCATATTATCTGCAACTGATGATTCCTTATTTATTCCTTTTCAATTCTTATATATTCCTTTCCAGTTTGAAATCGTCCTAACAGACCACGATTGCTCCTCCCACAAGGAATGAGTGACCTTAATTTTACTTGCACGGCTTTCTATAGGTCTTATTTCAACCCCAAATTCACGCGCAAGTTATTGAAATCTCTTTCGAGGGTGTCTCTCCACATCCCAGTTTCCCTCAGCTTTGCACCTCCGGGAAGAATTCCTCCCCAGACCTTCCACCCCCCTCTTGCCTCACATTTGCATCTGGAACTTTCTGTATCCCCAGTCTCCCTGTTTCTCGACTTGCATTTTCATTTTTACCTAGATCCTGGGGAAGGCAGGAGTAAAGGTAAATTTCACAGGGCAAAGCACTTTTGAAAACTTCTCCCACACTCATACTTGATGGATAATTGGGTTTCACGTGGCATCTAGACTGGATTTGGTCTTGAAGACTGGAAGCTGCTGCCTCACTGTCTTCTAGCTTCTGGCCTCAATCTTGAAAAGTCAGTGAGTCTGTCAACGGGTCCACTTTGTGTTTTCTTTTCCCCCCCTCTCTGGAATATTTTAGGCTCTTTTCTGTTTCCTCAGTAGTTAAGTATCAGATTATTTTTATCCTTTGTACTGAATATTCAGTGATCCCTGACCACCTAGAATTTTTTGCGTAGGGCTGGGATATGTGCCTGATTCGGGGGGGTTCTCTTCCTTGCATTTTCCCTATTATTTCTAGAAGTAATATTACTTGAATTTTGCACATCCTCGGCTTTCCCTCTATTTATTTTTTTTTTTTTTCTCTCCTTCAGCACTGTGTTTTTGATCTTCCAGGATACCGCTTTGTGGATTTTTCCGCTTTGTGGATTTTTCATTTCTGCTAATACCTCTTTCTTTTACAGAAGCCTCTTTCCCCGTGTCGACAGGCCTGTTTCGGCATTCAGTGCGGTCTCCCACCTCTCTGGGCATATCCGTTTGTTCTCCGCATGGTTCTATCGTAGCCTTGATCCTCACGGCTCTTCTCCCCCGTCTTTTATTCCCTTTCTGTAAATAGTCTTCAAATACGTAACAACGCTGGCTTCTCCATGCCTAGTTAAGAGCAGAGCACTCGCAAGGGGACTGGCAGCTCCGGGTGCCTGTGGTGGAGGAGGACTGGAGCCGGTCCGGGAGGCCCCGGGAGGTCGGTGTCCCTTGTTTGCAGCGCAGAACCGCCCCCCTCTACCGCGTCCGGCGCTCGCGGCCGGGAGGCGGGTCGCCCCGGCCCGGAGGCCCAGGCTGCGCACTGCTGACCTGAATCCCTCGCTCAGGCTTGCGGTTTTAGGAATCCCTGCACATCGGGCGCTCGGTGTCTTGGGGAGAAAACTCGGGCTTCACGGACGCGGGTTCCTTTCTGCCTCTGACGGCGGCTGGACGTGGCAGGAAACGAGACTCTTTTTCTGGGAGCCCCTGACGCTGCTGCACCCGCCTCCAGCTGAGCGATGTATGAAGGTGTATCTCCCAAGAGGTTTGCGGTTCTGGTTTTCCATCGGCGCTGTCAAAGCCTAAAGTTTAGAAAAAAAAAAAAAAAAAAAAGCCGCTAAAACTGAAGGGCAAGCCCGCTCGGTTTGCGTCTGACCGGGCGCGGAAAAGAAGCGCCGCCAGAGCTGGTTCCACTGGGGATCGAACCCAGGACCTTCTGCGTGTAAAGCAGACGTGATAACCACTACACTATGGAACCGCAAGCCGGCAGAAGCCTGCAGGTCTCTCCATACAAAAGTTTCCGAGCAAACACGTCGAAGGAAAACTGTTTCTAGTGCCCCCCGCACCGCCCCGGAAAGAGAACGAGCCCGTCCGCGCCGAGGGAGTCGCGGCCCCGGACTGCGCCCCCCGGCGCGTCCCGCTCGCGCCCCAGCTTGAAACATCCTCGAGCCAAGTCCCGTGGGAACACGCGAGAAGAAACTAGGGGCGGCAGCGTTCTCGACTGGTGCCCCCTCGGGGCGCCGGGGCTACTCCGGGTTCCTCCGCTGGTTCAAGACGCGCCTGGTTTCGAGCCGCGACCCACAAGTACGCATGTCTGGCATATTGATTATTCTGAGTTAAAGGCGCTGGAAAAACAGGAGGGGAAGGAAGAACTCTCTCGCTTGCCTTTTTCCTGAGAGCAGGGGGTGAAGGAGCCAGGTGAGAGGCGCCCTCCCTGTCCCAGGGGGAAGGACCCTTCTGATCACCGAGACCAGGCCAGGAGAAATCTGCACCGAACCCGGTTAAACCAACCCTTACCTGCTACTCACTTGGCCCCGGCTCACTGCCCTAGGCCCAAACCCCTTCTCTTGCCCGGCTTTCCCAACGTGCGTGCAACCTAGCACGTGAGCACCGGGCTCTAACTGCTTTGAGACTTTGTGTGAGCCCCCCCCCCCCCCCGCCATGTCAAAATTGCTTCATGAAATGTGTGTTTCTATTAACCTGTTTTATATCAGTTTAATATGTAGGCCCGGGCAGAAACCCTAAAAGCTTAGAAGAGAGATTTTACCTCCCTTACACAATCTTTCTCTCTTTATCTCTCTCTCCCTTCCTCTGACACAATGCGGCTGTGACCGTCTCAGGCAAACTCCAGGCCCCACTCTCCAGAGCCTCGGTGAAGAGCTGGGAGCCTTTTGAAAGTCAAGTCACCGGTGAGGGCCACGAGGCCGAGGACGCTGTGTGTGGGCCATGTAATCCTGGGTGTTCCTTGGTGTTGTCCAGGCTCTTCTGTTTTCATTTCTGCTTAGAATCAAATTACAGCAGACTTAGACGCTGACGGACTGGAGACGGTTATGCCAAATCCATGGTGGGCGGAGACCGCGATGCAAAGATCCAGTCGTGCCCCCATTAAACGCTGCCTAGCAGGATTTTTGCCCCCAGCTCTTGTCCTAAGGTGCAGGATTACAGGAGAGAGAAAAATAAGCAAAGAGCCTGAGAACAAAAACAGAAATGCATAGGTTTTCCGGAACTAATAAGAGGGGTTTCCAGTCCGTATTGAAAAGGATCAATTAGAAGACAAGATTGTGTGCCACAAGCAAGGATTGGACCCCCGCGGACTTTAAGTTCAGAACCTTCCCCACTCATCCGTCACAGCAACTTAGAACTGGGATCCTCCTCTCTTTTTCTTCCAGGAACCAAAATACTTGTTTTCAGCTTAGGGAGCCTGCGATTGACGTCAGAGTTCTACGCCACTTAGGCCCAGGCTTACAAGAATATAAACAAAAACCAAATCTTTGCAAGGTTATCTGCTGGGAAATTCATAAAATATCATTCAAACAGTGTTTTATTAAGATATATTCTTTACACGGGCGCCTGGGTGGCTCAGTCGGTTAAGCGTCTCACTCTTGATTTTGGCTCAGGTCCGTGATCTCACGGTATGTGGGATCGAGCAGCCCTGCATCAGGCTATGTGCTGACAGCACAGGGCCTGCTTGGGACTCTCTCTCTCTGCCCCTCTCTCTCTCTCAAAATAAATAAATAAACTTCTAAAAAATAATAAAAATAAACTAAAATGTATTCTTTCCATGCTATGACTTGTACTGTGTGTTAGGGAATAATCAGATTCTCCCCAACCTTGCAGACATATGTTCTAACAGGAAAAACACATAATTTTATGAAATATGAAATTGCGTAAAAAACGTGAAGCAGCTAAGGGAAAGGAAACATAGGACGCTAAGTGAGCAAGTTCACCTGCTGGGCACCCTTACCGAACCAAAAAACTCTTGAGAACTGGAAGACACAATTCCAACAGATTGTCATAAAAAACCAATACACTTATCTAGAAAAGTAGATGGATCGACGTCTCAAACGTGAAAAAGAAAATCGACACATTTTTTGTTTAGAGAGGAGAACAGTTTTTAACTTAGTAACAGAGAAAGGCCCTTTAAGCCTAACCTCAAAAGGGCAAACCATGGGGCAGGGGGAAAGACAAACCCTTAACAAAATAAGGATCCGCCATTAGGTTCCTCCATCAACAGGCCAGTGGGTAACATAACAGTGGATGATCTTTCCAGATCCCAGATTCACAGCGGTCTAATAACCACGATACACCACACAGCCCCTGCGAATCAACATGAAAGATCCATCAGCCTCAGTAAGAACACAGGCGGATTATAAGAGTCCATGCCAATGGCCAACACACATATAAACAAATGCTCAAAATCTTTGGAAAACATAAAGGCAAACTTTGAAGCAACAGTGATGAGACGCATCGCTCTACACATATTAGATTACAAAGTAGAAAGCTGACTCGTGCTGAGCGTCGAGACCAGGATAAAGGGGCGCGCACAGCGGTGGAGTGTGGACTGGAGAGCACGCTGGGATTACTTAGCCATTCTGCTCCTACACGCACATCCCAGTGCAACCCTCCACCACGTATGTAAAGGGGGTGGATGAAAAGGCGGTGTTATTTGGAATTGGGGGGGGGGGCCTGCGGGGGGCAGTGGAGGCAACCTGGGTGAGTCCATCA
This sequence comes from Panthera uncia, assembly GCF_023721935.1. Classification (NCBI taxonomy): domain Eukaryota; kingdom Metazoa; phylum Chordata; class Mammalia; order Carnivora; family Felidae; genus Panthera; species Panthera uncia. The sequence continues at coordinate 2,767,886 of NW_026057581.1, read as the reverse complement.
CTGGGATGGAAGAGAGGAGACAGTGGGAGCGCCCACTATGGGAATTTATACGGCATTAGAAGCAATGACTTCGGAGCACAGGACAACTCTGATGGATCTTGAGGTCAGTACGTGTTTTTAAACATAATTTGTTGTCAAATTGGCGTACCTAGTCATAATCTTTTTGAAAGGCATAAAACTAGATAATATGCCATTTATGTAAATGTGTAACATATGTGCACGGAATTTCAACTTTGCAAAAAATACACCTCAGAATGCCCGTACCGTAAACAAACGAGCTGGTACCAGGAGAGGAATGGCAGCAGGACCTGGGGACGAAGGGAAAGCATAACCCTCAAGCGACACAAGAAAAGGCCAACCGGGTTAGGTACAGGCTAGGCTGGCTGGGAAGAGAGCCAGGGGGGCGCGGCTTCCAGAGGAAAGCGGGTGTACAGAGATCTGCCTGTCCCCAGGAGATCTCCGAAGTGATCTGTCACCCCTGCAGCGTCTTGTCCTTTGTGGCTGCCCAGGAACGCACATGCCCTTGTCGCTCAGAACGCACAAAGCAGCATCTAAACGTCTCAGGATGACGGCCCCGCCTGCTCTCTCCACGCTGAGCCCCACTCGGGCCCCAGGTGCCACAGTCCCCTTCTGCTTTCGTCCACCTGGCGCGGAACCTGTCAGAGGACAGGTCTTGTGAGTCTGCTAAGACCCCGCCCTTCGCCAAGCCCAGATCCCACAGCATCCCGTGGGGGTTATCTGTCACACTCTGCCCCGATTTCTCCTTCTCCGTACCCTCTTCTCAGTCCTTCTGTCTTGACAAAGACAGAGACCAAGGCGGTTTTAACCCAGCGGGTCAATCCGCGAACGGAACGAGACTGTGCCAGGAGTAAAGTGTCCTCCTGCAGAACTCCCCACCGAGCAACAGATCTGTTGGGGTCCAGACTGTCTTGGAAAGAAAGGGCCTGACAGTGGCTGGTCTGGGCACGCTGGAAGCAGGGCGGCCCCAAATCTGCCTCGGTGTGTGCTCGTCTCTGCTTGCTGTCCTGAGCCAAGTTAGATATAACAGAGGGACGCGTGACAGTCTTGCTCCAGTGCGGGAAATCAGCTCAGAAGGTCGCCCCGTGGGTTTGTAACCTGGCAGTAGTCGGATTCGTTCTTACATCCCTCCTTGTCTCTCTGGCGGGTGGGGGGGTAGGGGTTGGGGCAAATCGTTGGAACGTGTTTTCTTCACCTCCCTCTAGAACACAAATTCTGTCAGAAAAGAAAGTTTTGTCTATTTTTTGTTCACGGTTCTATCGCCCGTACCTAGAAAAGGGCTCGACCGGCTAGTGACTCCCGATTGCGGACAAAGGATTTAAAGAAGAAACAAAATTAAAATGTGTTGCAATAACCAACACGTCCTCTAGATGGCGAGAGTCGCCATGAAATAGGAATTTAACCCATTTTTAATTTGAAAAATCTTAAACCTTTCTTGCATTGAAGAATGCATCTTCTTCAAATGTTGGAGGTTTCCGTTTAAGTACAAGCTCGGAAACACAGATATCGTCTCTTGGTCACAAAATCAAGTGAGTTTCTGACAAGTTGCTACAACTCACAGAAAACGGTATAAATATGATATAACTGAACATAAACTCAAAAAGGGGCTCTGTGGCTTAGCTGGTCAAAGCGCCTGTCTAGTAAACAGGAGATCCTGGGTTCGAATCCCAGCGGGGCCTTCTTTGTTTAGTTTTCTGTTTTTCCATAGTGGAAGGTGCCACTAAATATGTCGGAGGGGCATTAAAGAATCTGTGTGGCGGGTGAGCCTGCGCTGAATTGTTATTCCAGGCGAGGAGAGTCTCTTGCCAGGTCACTGCCATCCCATTATGAGGGCCTGGGGTGAAGGGAAAATGAGGAAGGTTTCTGTAGTTGACAGAAGGTGACGGGTTTGCAGATGCAGGTAAGACTGGGTTAAGAACTGAGTGACAGGTGCCTTGCGGTAGAGATAGAAAGCAATGCGCCACACTGTGGCTTGGAGGTTCGGTCCCAGATCTCTGAACCTGGGACATCTTCAGCTGAGGGAGTGTGGTTGTCCGTGTCAGGCAGGGAATAAGCCAGGGTGTCTGGCTTGAGTCAGACTCCGATTTTATTTTTTGAGATCAAGTAAGAGAACAGCGGCCAGACCTGGACCCTCGCCACTTTGGTTTTGTGCGGGCCCGGGAACCGCCGCCTTTGTGGATCAGACGCACATTCTGGGCAAAGGGAGAGACTGGAGCTCGGGGAGGAAATAAACCACAAACAGACTGGCGCCTTCCTGAATCTACGGAGCCCTGGCCTGTGCACTGGGCTTTTCCGTTTTATGTAGAGACCTCGAAGGTTCTGACTGGGGTCCCCTGAGAGTCACTGTCCCTTCACCTAGCGCAAGCGGCCCAGCCCGGCGCCCGGCGTCCCGTTCACACCGCAGCAACCCTGAGTTCATCGTTTATTCATAGCAGTTCCCCCCTCCCAACTTCCAAAGGAATGTGAACAAACAAGACAGCGAAGGTGGCGGACTAGGCCACCCCCAGATGTGCCACTTGGGCACAAGGATTATTGTGAGCTGAAAGCGAGAGGGAGGAATTAGGACAGAAGTTTGCCAAGAGGCCCTTGTGCCCTCTCTGCGGGGAAAGACGGAGGTTCACCCCCAGACAACCTTAGACCCCAACAGCCTGGAAATCAAATAACAAACTTTACTGACTGGCCTGTCTCTCCGCCCTTGGCCTGACACGCGTTCCTTTGTTCCATGACTTCACCACAAATCCACTGTTCTTTGCTGAAGATGCCGCGTAAGCTGGACTTCTAAGCCACGGCGACAGTTACTTGTTCTCCCCGGGTGTCCCCACCTGTACCCGGGGCAAACGGGTTAACAAACTTCGGTCGGTTTTTCCTTCTTACTCGCTCGTTACCGGGGTCTCGGCGAAGACCTCAGAGAGGCAGCGGGGCACCATCTTTCCCACCTCAGTCGCAAGCCTCGAGTACCTCTAATTCTGCAGGATTGCTGCTTGTGAACCCGATCCAGTGGAGGCTGAAAACACCTTGGGAACCCAGACATCACATATTAGTGTCACTCCTGCGCATTCCCTACCAGAAACTTGGGCGGGGAGGGACACATATGCCACAGGTATGTCAGGAAGTGACCCCGAACACTCCGTGTCTGAAGTAGGAAGTCAAACTCACAAACCAAGGGCCAAACTCTGCCCACGTAACACTGTCCGATGCTCCAAAGTCACGACAATTACAGGGAGGCCTCCTCCAGTATTAGCTCATCCGCAGACCCCACTCGCGGCCTGGTTGATGGGTAAGGAAATGGAATCGTCTCTCCTCTCTCTCTTGCCACATTTAGGACAGGAGGAGGCAGGAAGTCAGGAGGAATGACAGAAGACGACACAGAACACAGGATGCCAACGTTTCAAGGTTTGCAAGATAACAGATTCAGTGAAGATTTTTTTTTTTTTTATAGAGGACAGGAAATCTTAGATAACAATTAGAACGGATCCGAGAAAGCAAGACAGACAGATCAAAATAAACAAACAAAAAGGCCTCAAACGAAAGGAAAAATATTTGGAAATAAGAATATCTGACCGTTTACCAGCAGCGGCCTTGGTTTTTAAACGGATTTGTGAATCAAATCCTGAACTATGGCTTTTAAGGATCTGTTTGTTCGTTTACCTAACATGTACATTCTGGAACGGGCAGAACACTTCTCACGCTGAGGATCAATTACATCGCGAGAGCCTCCTGTTTCTTGTTTCGTTCTTCAGCGTTCCAGTCGGTTCCCCTGGGAGGGAGGTCAGAAGCCTGGGATTTCACAGGCCCTTTACGCTGGAAAGCTGCAGTTGAAAAACACTGTAAGCAATTGAATAAACTACATCTTGAAGGTTTAAGTATCTAAAGTACGAACTTGACTTGAAAGGCTTGTTCCATTACAAACAATCCCAACACGCAGTTTAAAAAATCGTACTTCTTAGCGCATTTGGAGATAAGCACAGTCGGACACAATCCATGTTGGTAACATCTCAGCAATAGTGTGAAATCAGTTCCAACCTCGTGGACTCCTGAAGCCAGGACAGTGTCAGATTGTCCCAGGGTGTGGAAGAACATAATGATGGGCAAAATTGGCAGGTTAATTTTATTTATCTCCGTTTAGAATACCTGAGTTTGAAGAGCCACGGAATATACCAAAGTCTGGGAAGGTTTGCTTCACTTTGATGTGTTTGTTCCTTTGGTTAACTGCTCGGTGCCCTCACCCATAAATGACCGGTTCTTTCTGTTTCCCCTGTGTAACCTTCTCCGAGAGCAAATATTCTGTTTTTTAGCAGAATAACCTTTATAGTTTACACTGGTTGTGTCGTCCTTCCTGAAGAAAACAAAGGTTTTTTACATAGGAATAACGTCGTTTACAGTCATGTTACCTTCTATGCTTAGTTTTAACTGTTTTATTGTAACCTTGAAACCGATAACCACGTAATTTCTCCAGCAATCATGGTTTGTTTCCTCTCCTAAGTGTTCAAATGTTCTGATCGGTTTTAACCTTTGCCTTCCCCAAATCGAATCCTAAATGTCAAATAAAACTTTCAAGGTACTGTTTCCACCTACACCTGTGGTTGAGACTTCCCCGAAGGTGCCTGGAAAATCCTAACGATGCGTTCTGTCCCCTTGCAAAAAGGCAGATAGTGAAGAGAACCAGGGCTATTTGATATGCTATTATTGATGAGTTGCACAGGAAGAGGTGAAAATCAGAAGGGATGCCAGAAGGAGGGGGAGGGGGAGGAGGAAAAGAAGGAGGAGGAGGAGGAGGAGGAGGAGAAAGGCCTAGGCTCCCCTAAGTCAGATTTGCATGGCTAAAACATTAATATAAATATTTCAGAAATTGTACACCGAATGGGAAATTCCTGGAGACTTATCAGTGCTCTTACTGCCCATGACATGTTTCTATCAACATAGAAAGTCCTGGTGCTGTTTTCTCTGATATTAGACGACAGTAGTGAAGTGTAATCAGTCATAATTTTAGCTGTTTTTTTAAACGTTTACTTGGTCGCAACTTTACTTCTTTAACTTGAATCTAGCATCTTCTGGGCTTCTGAATTTCAAATGGGATTTACATCACTTGCCTGTGGAGTCTAATTAATGTAGAAGTATGTAGAACTTACTCCAGACTTACCACAACTGTCTCATATTGGTGCTATATTATTCTTACTATGTGATTTGTATATTTGCAGCATATTAGGTCTCAGGATTATTATATGTCTGTTTCGAGACTTTTTCTCTGCGGAAATTGTGTTCATCCACTGCTATAAATCCCATGCAGTGTTTTCTATCTCCTTTGAACATATGGTAGGTCACTATGTCTGTAGCTATTTTGTCCAAAACTTATTTTGCTTTTTTTTTTTTTAATTTTTTTAACGTTTATTTATTTTTGAGACAGAGCATGAACGGGGGAGGAGCAGAGAGAGAGGGAGACACAGAATCTGAAACAGGCTCCAGGCTCTGAGCTGTCAGCACAGAGCCCAACACGGGGCTCGAACTCACGGACCGTGAGATCATGACCTGAGCCGAAGTAGGACGCTCAACAGACAGAGCCATCCAGGCACCCCTGTCTAAAACTTATTTTGGATTGGCTTTCTCATCTCGTTTTTGTATCACAGAAACAACCGAAACTCCTTAGTGGCAGTCTCCTCGCTATGAATTCTCACCAGATCTTTTGCTTTTGAAAATCGTTAAGTAATAAATTAATTACGGCCCCTTGAAATCTTCTGACACCTATACATAGTCATTCTGTTTTACTTCACTTCCCTGAAAGCATCTGCAATCAGCCACAGGCCAGCTTTATCTTCAACAACGCACAAGTCTTCAAAGCCTCACAGGAGAAGACCACGCCACCAGATATGCTTGGCTATAGACTCCCGATGGCGTGGCTTCAACGTTGTGCCCATAACCATCCTACCGAGCCCGGAGTTCCAGAATTCTGCTCCAGAAGCCCCCTGAGTTCTGGAAACTGTGCTGGGGCGATGAAGGGACTCGGCCAGCAGAAAGATGCTTCCTGATCAGAGAAGAGAGAGAACACACTTTACTAAGTGTTCGCGTTATGTACATGGCGGCACCAAAGTGACAACAAAATTATGTCAGAACCTCACTCCTTGCTTATAGTAAAGCTGAAGAAAGAATAGGAACTTCTCTGTATCTCCTTGAGAAGCCAGTGGCTGCACCCTATGACGGTGTCCCGGAAATCTCATGACGGACCCCTGAGCTAATCCTGGAGGCACATTTTTACCTATCTAGAGGCTATCTGGCCCATAGCCTTAGAGATACTCTACACTGTAAACACTGAAGACTGAACTTAATCCATAGAGATATCTATCTCTATTCTGAAGATTCCAGTAAAGACTCAGATTGACTAGGTGTCCACGGAGACCCTGCATAGCACAGGGAGGGGAGACAAGGGCACTTTTCCCTATAGAAACAGAGAAACATGTTGTCATTTACCCTGACACCCTGTTAACTCAAGATCTGGTGGAACAAGAATTACATAGGACTGACTGAGGGATGACTTAGTCTTTGTTTGGAATAGTGTGCAAGCTGCTATAGGATTCTACCTTCTGGATCTACAAAGAAGCCCTTTCTCTTTCCTCTTAAGGATCTATGCTAGGAGTTGTAACAGTTTAGTAGACTTCACTTTTGTGAACTGAAACAGTTGAAAATATCCTATTGTCTAGCAACATGCTCATTTGTGTATCTATCTGACTCATCCTCTTACCTTTTCCTGAAAATTACCTTTGAACACATCTACACAAAATTTCCTTCGATCAACGGTGTGTTTGGAGCTCTTACTTCAGTACTATTTGAAATATCCTATGGTTTTGCACAGAAAGTGTTTTATCCACATTATCACAGAAAATGGAAGAAAGGTGTCCTCTTCCCGTCCTCTCTCCAGCCCTGCTTGTGTACCTCCCGACTCAGGGGGGAAATGGATTGAAAAGTTCTCATTCAGCTTCTGGCCAGCTGGACCAACTCGACTGAAAATAGGCTGTGTCCTAATAACGTATAACAGTGGCTGTGCCGTGTGCCGGCTCTGTGTAGATGCTCCAAGACACAGAGAGTAGGAAAAAGCAGGATGCGAAACAGTGCGCACAATGTAACACTCTATGCCACACTGAGAGAAATGCATATTCATATTTACAGCTGCACGCATAGAGGAGAATATACAAGAAAGTGAGGGTGGCACTTCCTTCCACAGGGGAGACAGTGGTGACAGGTGGCAGAGTGACCCGAGAAGCAGCCCATATAGTTACTGATCCGAGAAGGTATTACCTTATCCCGAGCCAGACGGGAGGCTCATCAGGCTCGCAGGAAGGGGTAGAAGGGCCGGGCTCCGTGCTGTGGGCGCGGGGCTGAGTCTCCTCGCAGGCTGTGGGCGAGCGCAGGTCCGCCCAGGTCAGCATCGGCCTGTCGAGTCCTCGTACTTCACATCTGTGGGTGCGGTATTTCACATACAATGAAGTACTGAATATTCCTTATTAGTTTTTTAAAATAGGTTTTTCAGCCTTTAGCTTTGCGCCCGGCACTGTTCTTGACCTAGAGGATGCAGCACTGACCACACAGACGAAGCCCCGCTTTCTGGGATTCACTGAGCATCTCCTAACGTCCCCGGCCCCACGCTCCAGGCCCTGCTTACGTTACTATTTAATCAGTATGGCTCATGTCACTTTCGTGGCTGCTCGGAACTCGGCAAGAGGGGGAAGCGCAGAGCACGTGGGCGGGCAGCGGGGCAGAGCCAGCGGCCTGGAGAAGCAGGTGGAAGGAACTCCGGGAAAGATCGGCGGGCGCTAGGACCCGGGGCAGGACCTCCGGAAAAGGACCGGGCGGGCGCTAGGACCCGAGGCGGCCCGAGGCTTCCCGCGCGCCCGCCGAGCGTGCGCGGCCTTGACCCGAGCTCCTGCTCTTTCCGGGGGTCCGGGGCGGCCCCCACTCCGGATGGAGGGAGAGGCCGCGGCGGCGAGCGCCTCGGGAAGCCCGGACTGCCGCAGGGCAGGGTCTCCCGAGGGGCGCAGGCCCTGTGACCGTCCCTACGTCCCTACCGCCCCGCGTTCCCTCCCTCCGTTCCTTTACAAGCCCTTCCAGCCGGACTCTCGGGCGCCATTGCTTCTTTCACAAAAACAAGGCTTCCAGAAGCACCGCTCGGCAGTGGCGGCGTAGAACTCTCCGTAACCGGCTGTAGGGCTGCAGATTCCACGTGTCGGGGTAACCGCAAAAGGAAAAACAGCGCACAGCGTGGCCCGTACGGGGATCGAACCCGCGACCTTGGCGTTATTAGCACCACGCTCTAACCAACTGAGCTAACCGGCCCGCCTTGGCGGGCTTGCTTTACTTACGTACTTTAAAGTCACCACGAACCAACGGTGACGAGCGCCTCCCCCTACGGAAGGCTAGGACACGCTGTTTCTTCTAGAAGGAAAGGGAAAGGAGACGTCCCAGGGTCGACACAGCTGAGCCGGGCTCCTTCCCGGGAAAACACGGTCCTTCCCAAACTGCAGAAGCACATAGACGGCGCCGAGCGGGGCTTCCTCTCTCCTACCCAGCCCGGGAGGGGCCGGCCGCGGAGCCGCCGCCGCGCAGCGCACACTCCCGGCTCCCGGGAACGGTTGGAGCAGGTCGGCTCCGCCCAGACCCTGGGGGCCCGGGACCCCGCACCCCGCGGCGCGCGGCCCAGAGTCTGAAACGGTGTCCCGGAGCCGGAGCTGCAGGGCGGCCCGCGGGACGCGTGGTGGCGCCCGAGTGCTGGGCTGGCGTCGGCGGGAAGGCACCGCCCCCTCTCGAGAGCCTCCGACCCTTCTCCGTCCCCAGAGAACTCAGACACCCCAAATCCATGACAAAAGAAGTCGAGACCAGGGCGAGTTCGTAGTTTGGGCCGCTAGCTGGGCCTGAGAGAGCAGAGGAGCTCAGGCCCGGGTGGATCAACTCCGAGAAGGGAGGCGGGAAACCTCTGTCCCCGGAGCGCGCGCCTGGCCGCGCGGCCGGATCCACCTGCCGGCAGGTGTCAGGGAGCCGCGCAGCCGCAGATCCACCCTCTGCTTGTCCTCCTTTCTCTGTTGGACCCTACGACCCTCCCATTTCTCTTCTAACTTCCTACTCTCTGTTGCTTCTCAAGTTCATTGACCCACTTTATACACACATGTATCCGAGTAAGACTCAAAAGCCACTTTTTTCTTTTTTTCAATCTGAGAAAGGAGAGCTGTAGCTTTCAACAAGGCGGATCAACTACTTACTTTCCATCATGCAATTTATAAATTTTGTTTTTACTTTAAAAATAAGAGCTGTGAGAGCATGCTCCTTATCTTTGGCGCATTTCTTTACCTTTGAACCCGCATCCTCCACATGAACTGGTAAGTTGTCTTCATTTGCTTTGTCCTGTAATAAAGAATCAGTGGACGTTGAATTGAAAAACCAGGATTTTTTGCTCTCCGGGGTCCCTTCTCTTCTCTTTGTGCTTTACTACCGCACCCCTGGCTTTCCAAACCCTGAGAGGTGCCTGGGAGATCTCTCTCCTTCCAGAGAGCCTTGGAGAGATTTCTCTCAGCTCTCAGCCGTGGCTCTTGGCTGTTTAATACAAAGTGCCTCGGATCGGTTGCCCTTAGCTTTCCTGCCCTGCCCTCTGACTTTAGAGGCTTTGCCCCAAGCAGGGGGGCCTCAGTGGATATTTCTCTCCACTTTCTAGCCTTTTCCCTCGGCCCCTTTTTGGCTTGCTCTCCCACAGCAGAGACAGTTGGCAGTGGTTTTGGCTACGTGGAATTCTCTGCTTGGGTCAAGCAAGCCCACCAACAAACTTTAAAAATCCCTTAGATTTTCTCCCAGTCTCTCCTGATCGGGTGTTCACAGTTTCCTTCGCGCCTCTGCCCATCTGCCAGGGATAAGAGGCCTTTTTTACCCTGCAAAGGCCTCTTTCTGGAGTTTAGTCTCCTCAGGTTCTTTTGTATCGTTGACTCCCTGACGGGCTCAGAAAACCTGATGTTCTGCAGTTTATGGGCCTGTTTCATAAGCAGGCTGAGAAGGAGACACTATGGGCTTGCTTTAATTAGCGGGTTTAAAAGGGAGACACTGGCAACTTTGCATAGCCTGACCAAACATGCCTAGATTTCTGTGCCAAAATTGCTTTGTCATCCTTGAAACGACTTCATTTAAAATATATATGGCAACAGCCTGGCCACTCTCAATAAAGAAAGGAATCATTTGAGGGCCTGCTTTGTGCCACATGATTGTGTGTTGTTTCGAGTGAACTTTCCATCACGCATCATTTATTCAATGGATATTAAGAGACAGCCATGATTGTCCTTATACTGAAGTTGGGAAAAATTAGAAATAATATATACATGTTGCCATGGAAACTTCCAGAAGTGAAGTGCCTGACCACTTACAGGTGCGTTGCCAGGCTTTACTTAGACTTCTGGGTGAGATTTCTGGGTGCCTGGGAGGGCCTGCGTCATGTGGAGTTTAGGATATATTTCAGAAAGTTACCTATAATATTGTTCACTGATTTCACAAATGTTTATGGATATCCTGCCAAAATCCAGTCTAGTCTTCATGATGGCAGCCCACAGACATGGCCCAAAGACACACATGGTCCCTCCTCCCCACCTCCCAGAGCTTCAAATCTAGTAACACCCATGGTATATGGTTAGTTGTCTAAGTGTAGGCAAGGTCTTTCCCACATAGGCAGTAGCTTTGTTTTACCTTAAGAAGGATCTTCTCTTGTTCTTCAGGTCTGACGCTGATGTATTTTCTATGCAAATGGTCAGGACAGATTAGCAGCGTTGCCCAGTGAAATCTCTTAAACTGTGCATCACAGAAAACTTCCATATTTTGGGTTCATAGCACATCCGGTTAAAGAGAATAATATCCTGTGTTAGAACCCTTCTCCCTTTCTTTCTGTAATTTTGGAGAGTATTGTCACCAGCAATGTTGAAGATTAGCTTGACAGAGTATACTATGGAATGCTCAAGTTTAGAAGTCAAGCAACGGAGGAAAATGTGAACCTTGAAGTCAACTGGGAAAGAAGGATTTTGAGGTCAGGAGATGACCGTGGGGTCTTCTGTAGAGAAATGCTAATGGGAAGGGTTGGTCTATGTAAAAGTCGGTATGAAAAATCACTCCCAGTGTGGCCTCAAGAAGGTAACTTCAATTTGCTCTTGGAAACTGTGGAGTGCAGGATTTTCATTCTGTAACCACTAATAAATTGCGGAGGCCAGTTGGAGTCTGAATGCAGGCATCAGAACAAGTTGAGGGGCGCCTGGGTGGCCCAGTTGGTTAAGCATCCAACTCTTGATTTTGGCTCAAGTCATGATCTCGTGGCTTGTGGGTTCGAGCCCTGCTTCAGGCTCTGCGCCGTCAGCTGCGTTACCATTCTATTTCTACCTCATCTCCTTGACTTTTCTTGCTTCCTTTTACCACCATCAGAGCACCCACTGTACCTACAATAAGTTGCTGTTCAACCAGTTTTTGCAAATGGGACAATGAATGGCCAATTTCTTCTTTCAACCTCAAGGAAGGAAATGGAACACATATTCAAATTAGTTTTAGGCAAGATTTCTAGTATGTCTTCACAGGGTTTTTCACATGGCTTAGACTAAATTCCCACAAATGTGAGCATTGACCTCTAAGGAACATGAGAAAAATAAGAAAAGTAAACAAATCTGGTATGATTTATATAAATTGGCGACTCGCATTAGGATTCTCTCCTGTGCACTAATCTCTCTGAAGCCACGGGGACAGGGAGACCTTAAGTCATTCCTAACAGAAGTTGGAAGTGCCATGCAATTTCCCATCGTCCACCCAAAGCTCGCACAAAAGTCGGGTGAAGGCATCTTGAGCAGTAAGTCAAAGAAACCTGTCTCTGAAATGATCATTTCGGGACAGCAAACGAGTACTCATGTTCTGTTTATTGGTTACTTATTCCTGGTACCCAGATGTGAAAAATGCCATCAGCAACATGACCTAACACTACAAAGCGTAGTGACTTTGAGTGGAGGGAAGGAGGACTCACAGGTTGGTTGTGAATGAAGACAGAGCAGTCAGGTTCCACATCAGCCCAGTCGAGTGCAGACGGATGGGGGAGGAATTCATAGGAGGTTATCAAGAGTAAAGGTGGGACCGGACGTGGACGCGGTTGTGAAAATTGCTGCACATTAGATTCTGGTTATCGTGAAAGTTTTACCCAGGAAGCAACCAGATGATATCCTGGAGGAAGAGAGCTCACTTGGCAACAGCAAGCAGATGAGCAGAAGAAAAAAACACTTAACAAAGGCTGAGAGCAAGTGAAACAATATAAAAAACGTTTTGAGATCTGAAAGTGTTAAATACTTGTTTTTTAATTAATTTTTTTTTATTTTTGAGATCAATGTGGATTCATATACAGTTGTAAGAAATAATACAGAGTGTCCCCAGGTGCCCTTTACCGTTTTTCCCAATGGTAACATCTTGCAAAACAATATTACATGCAGCATGTTGACATTCAAACAGTCAAGATCCAGAATATTTCAACGGCCCAAGGATTCCTCAGATTGCCCTTTTAGAACCACATCCACTTCCTTCCTACCCACGTTCCCTCCTTAACCACTGGCAACCACTAATCTATTCCCCATTTCTATAGTTCTACCGTTTCAAGCATGTTCTATAAATGGAAGCATATAGTATATAGCCTTTGGGAATTTTTTTTCACTCCAAAATTCACTGCAAATTCATGCAGATTCTTCCAGGTATCAGTAGTTGATTCCCTTTTATTGCTGAGTCATTGTATAGATGGTTCATCATTCACTCCTTGAAGGGCATCTGGGTTTTTTCTGGGTTTTGGCTATCATGAATAAAGTTCGTGTGAACATTCACATACAGTCGAAGGAGAGAAAAAATAATTTTCCCTCTAGTCTTTTCAGTTCTTGGCTGAGACCCTCCCACCACCATTATACAAGACAGACTGACAGAAGTAAAAGAAACAGAAGTTTGATAACATATACACCTCTTGCGTACATGGGAGAGACCCGGGAAAACTGTGTCACTACGACGTATACAGAAGACGTACGTATTGTAAACTTCTATTCTTTTTCTCTTGCTAATTTGTCCTTTATTGCAGGGAGGTCTCAGCCAAGAATCTAGAAGGGTAGAGGGAAAATTGCTTTTCCTCCCCTACACCCATGTTATTTCTGTGGACATAAGTCTCCATTTCTCTAGCGTGAATGCCAAAGAGAGCCATTGTTGGTCGCATGGTGATTTTGTATTTAGTTTCTAAAGATTTGCCAGTGTATTTCCAGAGTGGCTGAATTACATTCCCGCTAGCGATTTATGGCGTATTCGTTGGCTGGGGCTGCGGTAAGGGTCATTTCTGTTGTTCTGTCTTCCAGTTCACACATTCTTTCCTCTGTCCCTTGCGTGCTGCTGTTGAGCCCAGGCTCTGAGATCTTTATTTTGGTCACTGAGTTTTTCGAGTCTACAATTTTCATTTTGTACTCGTTTCATTTTTTTTTCCCTGAAGCTTTCTATTTTTCATTTGTTTCCGTCATGTTCATAATTGTTCACTGAGGCATTGTCAGGTGGCTGCTTTAAAATCTCTGTCGGATAACCCTGAATCCCTTACATCTTGTTATTGGACTCACTCTGCTGAATGTCTTCTTTTACACAGTTGGAGATTTTTCCAGCTTTTGGTTTGACAAGTGGTTTTTCAACTAACGTCTGGACCTAATGTGCTTTGTGTTGTGAGACTCTGGCTCTTATTTAAACTCTATTTTAGTTGGCTTTCTCTGCCCCCAAGGGAGGTGGGGGGGGCATCTGTTCATTACTGCCAGCCGGGCAATCCAGAAGTCCAGGGTCCCCCACTCAGCCTCCACTGACACCAGAGGTAGGGAGCGTCTTATTTCTGCTGGCAGGTGGTGAGAATTCTGGCTCCCATGCGGTCTCCACTGGCCCAGAGATGGATGGAGGCAGGACCCAGTTACCACTGGGCAATGATGAAAGTCCCGTTCTTCACGGGGTTCCTCTATCACCACCGCAGCAGGCAGGGAGAGGGAGAGACACTGCTGGGTGGGGGGTACAAGTCCTGGCTTCCTGCTTGGCCTTTGCTGCCCCAGGCACTGGTAAGGCTACAGTGGAATGTGGTGCATGGCTAGAGGTCAGCAGTTATTGTCTACAAGTGTTTTATCTTGCTAGGCTGTCCCTTTGATGGCCTTATGGCTGGAGAGGGCAGATTTTCTTAGAATTAGAATTTTCTGCATGTGCCCACTGGTATTTCAGGCTTCCAGTTTATTTAGCTCCAAGTCTAGGATGCGTGAGACAAAAATAGGGAGCCTGCCATCGTGTCATTCTTCTGGCCCCAGGGTCCCTAGCCAGTCTCCTTCCTTTCTCCACCTTTCAGGTTCTTAGGTTTATTTTATGCATAATGTCCAGGAGGGTTGGTTACACTTAGCAACTACAGGACAGAGATAAGTACATCTTCTTCCCAGAAACTCTGATTAACTTTTATATTATTATTGCTATTAATAGACTACAATAAGATACTTATGTAATTTATATGTAATTCATAACATAGCATATTACTATTTATTTACACTATACATGTATTATGTCTCTATTATCCCACATGGACTTACATGTGTTTGTGTATATCCTGTGATAGCAAACATAAGATTTCTGGAGCAGAGATTGACGTCATTATTATGAACTGCAATAATCCCTTAGTCTTTTCCTCCTCTCCATCAGTGCGCCTTAGATTTTCTAGCTCTTATGTCCCTTTGAGAATATGAATATTCCACGGACCCCCTTCCCAAGCTGCCTTCCACGGAGACCACCAGGGAAGGGCAGCGACTTCCAACCGCCGAAGGAGGGGACAGAGGTTCCTGTGCGCCCCCCGCCCCCCGCCCCCCCCCCCCCGCTCCACCCGCCAACACCAGAGACGCTGCTGCTCCTTGACTGGCACCTTTGACTGTGAGCTGTCTTGTGCTGTTAAAGACACCCCTTATTTGCGTGGACAGGGGGAGCACGACCACCTCTCCAAAGACCACTTGGATCAGAACGCTGCTGTGGAACCTGCAGCAGGTGCCGTTTACTGACTCCTGCAAAGTTCAATACTTTAAAATACCGACTGGGATGCTGGTCAGGTTTCTCCAGAAAAACAGACCCAGGAGGACGTTTACATATATAGAAAGAGATTCATTGTAAGGAACTGGCTCACGTGATTGTGGCAGCTGAGAGGGTCCAAAATCTGATAGGGGAGCTGGCAGACCAGAGACCCAGGAAGGGGTTACAGTTGGAGCCCAAAGGCATCTGCTGGCAAACCGGGAAGTTCTGATGTTGCAGATGAAATCCGAAGGCACTGGGTGTCAAAACTCCCTCTCGTCCACTGGAGATCAGCCCTGGTTTCTACTCAAGACTTCACTTGATTTTACAAAACTCCCTTGCATTATAGAGGGCAATCTGCTTTACTCAAAGCCCACCAGTTTAAATGTAAACCCCATCCAAAAGCATCCTCACAGAAACAACCGGAATAATGTTTGACCAAATACGTGGGCACCATGGCCCATTCAAGTTGAAACATAAAAATTAACGATCACAACCAGTAAATAATTTTCATCCTCCCAGATGATCGCCAAACGAAGCCAAGACGCTCAGAGATGCGGCTCTTGGCTTACGTGTTTTTCCTTGAATGAAATACGATTTTTCCCTCCCGGTCTCGGTCATTTTTTGTGTGTGAAAATAGTTCCTCGTCCCCGTCCTATCAAAGATACCCAGTTATTGGATCCACTAGTCAGAATGGCCCACATCACTTGTAACCTCATGATCTGTTGCCCAAATAAAAATTAGGCTTCGTTCATTGATCTGCATATTCAGCTGACAGCACAAATGTAAATTTTGGCAAATTCAGCCAACAAGTTTCTTACCAAAGAAAATGAAAAGGGAACATCTGGGTGGCTCAGTCTTGGTTTTGGCTCAGGTCATGATCTCACGGTTCCTGAGTTCAAGTCCTGCCATCAGGCTCCACGCTGATAGCACGGAGCCTACCTGGAATTCTGTCTCTCCCGCTCTCTCTGCCCTTCATCCACTCTGTCTCTTAAAGTTGTAAAAATTTTAAGAACACGAAAAGATGAGGGGCGCTTGGGTGGCTCAGTGGGTTAGGCGTCCGACTTCGGCTTTGGTCATGATCTCTCGGTTTGTGAGTTCGAGCCCCACGTCCAGCTCTGTGCTGACAGCTCGGAGCCTGGCTCCTGCTTCGCATTCTGGATCCTCTCTCTGCCCCTCCCCCACTCATGCTCTGTCTCTGTCTCTCTCTCTCTCTCTCAAAAACAAATAAACATTAAAAAAATTAAACAACGAAAAGATGATACCTGCTAAATGTCCCTCGCAGCCCGTACACCATGTCTCCTGTTCACAGGGGCGTGGTTTATTCACTATGATAGTGAAGCCTTCATCCATCAGGGTTTTGCCCACTTTTCAGTTTCTCAGAATTTGCAGAAACAATGAGATTTTTTGGCTGTGTAGAAATTTTTGACGTGGAGATGATATGATATGATATGATATGATATGATATGATATGATAGATGTGAAAAACCTGATGAGAACCAGCAGGTCAACGCAAACAAGCTGTAAAGTAGGTGGATGCTTTTGGAGAGCTGGAAAGGAATTCCCACCTGTCCAGGAACCTGTGATTGGTATTCAGTAAAATCCCAAGGATTCCAGGCTCGGTTTTATCGAGCGGATATTTAGTTGGATGTCTTCACACTGAGCTGACACAAAGGACAGTGTCATGTGGGCTTGAGAAGAACAGAGCTGCACGTCACAGTGATTTTTCTTTAACCGGTCTTCACCACTACATCAAAGAAGAGAAGAATGTCCGAAAAGCTGCAGGCAGTTCAGTGAAGTATTATTGGAACAGGAAACAAAGAGTAAAAATAACCTACAGAA
This sequence comes from Panthera uncia, assembly GCF_023721935.1. Taxonomy (NCBI): domain Eukaryota; kingdom Metazoa; phylum Chordata; class Mammalia; order Carnivora; family Felidae; genus Panthera; species Panthera uncia. The sequence goes on along the minus strand of NW_026057581.1, from coordinate 2,750,954 downwards.
TTATGGGACAGGAAAAAAAAAAAAACATGTTGTTAGCTTTTATTAAACATAGATCATCTGCTTAATTTGTCCTATTGTAATCATCTTTTTAAAAAATATTACACGTATGTATCTTATGCATACACAATAACATCGTCTGCACAACTTAAATACCCAATAAGAAGTTTATGTTTCTCTATCAGAGGACAGAAACATTATAAAATTATTGTTACATTTTCTCACATGTATATTTGTTAAGTCCTGCTGTTAACTACCAATTGCCACTTTTAACTGGTCCCATTGTTTTGATTAAATAACAGTATTCAGGTAACAGAGCAGCAGATAGAATAATATAATTTCAAACAAACACTTGTCTTTCATATTTTTATGGTAATGTAACAATACACATGTGTTGGAAGTATTCAGTTTGTATTTCAGGTTTATGTTTGTTCGTTTCCACCTGGCGCGGCTCTGTCCCGGGTCGGCCCTCTAAAGCTGGCCTCGCGGGCACACTCAACTCCAAGTGCTGAGAAGGGACGGGACAATTACTCCGAGCGCGGCAGAGCGCCCTCGGGCTCGGAGAGGGCTCCCGGGGAGAGAACCGGCCGCCAGGTCTGCAGCAGGTGCAGCGCGGGGCGCGCACGACCTTGGACACCCACTCGGCCCCTTCTTACCCGCTTTCCGGGAGTGCTCACCCCCGGGCCGCAGAGGGGAGCGGGCGGCAGGGGCGACCCTTTGGTTTTTATGTTGTTTGTGAAATACAAGGAAGTTGAAATCCCCGAAGTCAAGTCAAGCATATTTTGAGAAAATAGTTGTTTCCGCCCGGTTTCGAACCGGGGACCTTTCGCGTGTGAGGCGAACGTGATAACCACTACACTACGGAAACGGCCATGGGTCATCTCACGTGTTTGTGCCTCTGACTGCACATAATTAAGATTTTTTTTTTGCCTGCATGGGCCTGTCCAGGAAATGTTTGTTGTTATGGTGCATTTCTGTCTCTTCTTTCTATTTATGAAAAAGAAAACCGCCATAACCAAACAAAGGCTTCACCCAGGACCCCAATTCTTGCATCATCCTGGAGAATTGGGGGGGGGGTGTGAATTAATAAGTTGTTATTTTTTAAAAACTGTTCCTAGTTTTGACATAGAATTGGCATACAGCACCGTATGAATTTAAGGTGTACAGCATAATGATCTGACTTCCACCTATTAAGAAATGATTACAACTGGAGAATTTGATTTCAAGACCACCCCATGCTGTCTACACCTGTTTCTCTGTCCCTGCAATGGGGATGCCTCTCTTGGTGACAGAAAATGACTCTGGGAACCAGGATTGAGCGGCCTGCGCACAGGAGATGGTCAGAAGCCACGGACGCTTCCTGCCCCAGCCTCTTCCTTTGCAGGTGAGTTGAGTAGAAGTAGTCGTGTGGCTTCACCTCGCTACCAGGCTTCTGGGACCCACAAAGGAGGTGAAATGTTTAGGGAACACCATCCCAGGCGCGGAATGCAAATGCAAGAAGTCTTTGTCCTCAAGGAACTCGGAGTCTGTAATAAGTCTTCTTTACAGAGTCATAGAGTCACGATATCTTTGTTGTACTGTCGCTTGCCCAAACTTACAGCTGGTAGAGACAAGCGTCTCTAGGTTATGTCATCTCGCCCTTGGGTCTCACGCTCTATCACAGTTGAACTGGACGCACGCTATTATGCCAACCAAATGGGCAATATTTGGCCACAAAATGTAATGCCACGGTTGCTCTTGATGAGACCATGTTCTCAGCCTGAGAACAAATCTTTCTAAGTTCACTGTTAAAAGCTGAACGGACTCAAATACAAACGAACCGACTCAGGTAAAAGGTAAATGTCTGTCTTGGGGAATGGGTAAGGGTAGGATAGTGAAAAAGGCAAGGAGTAAATTGCATAATAATTTAGTGATACGTGGGTCTGCGTTTGAGTCAGAGATTTTGCTAAAGATTAGAAATATCGAAGACTTGATTTTTTTTTTTTTTCTGGAATGAAATAAGCTTAGAAGGGGAAACCATCACATCTCTCACCCATATTTAGGGACGTTGTGCCCCGCTTCCGGATTACAATCCCCTAGTAACTGGTAGAAGCTTCCTACCCCAACCTGAAGGTCAGTGTCCTCTTGTCTGAGGTATTCGTAACGGCCTCTCTGAGCTCCTTGTCTTGCTAAGCTCGGCTGATACTCTCCCGGATCTGTCACGACCACCTCTCTCCTTTTCTGAGACCCCAGAGGGTCAAGTACAAAGTGTGACCCATGAGGAGGTGTGGCACACATCAAAATAACTGCATGATTTTCCCAGTTTATATTGCCAGGACCCTGGCAGGTTTGAATGGGAATGGCTCTCGAGTGGACAGGATCAAGGTGGCAGGAAAATAAAGCTGCATCACACAAGCTCACCGACACAGTCTTACCTGGCACAGGTATCCAATTCAGTGTTTTAACTCAAGGGCCTGGGAGCAGCTCCAAATTTTCATTAATTAAAACATTACAATTCATACGTGATTAATGTATGGACCCGAAGGTAGGGTGCACCAACAGAATGAAATTGAAACATCAGTATTTCCTCCGTGTATGGAGAGCAAACCCAAGGCCTAAGAAGATTGAAATTCTAGAAGGAATTTGTCATGGGCTTCTCCGGGGGGAACTAACTTTCACCCCGGTTGTGAGAAGTAAGTTCATGAGGAGCGCCTCAGGATCCTTGAGTTGTTCTCGGGTGGCTTTTCCTCATAGGCCAGAAATGACAGGGGGGCCTTGCTGACCCTGACCTGGAATCCCCACATGTAACAGAGATGATTGGAGCCCAGGGTGATAGGGGCCAAATGTTGGCAATAAACTGCCAAAGACTGGATGGGTGTTGTCACGAACTCGGTGGTGTCTCCTGAAAATCCACATGTTCTAGCCCTAACCCCTAATGTGCCTGTGTTTGGAAGCAGGCACTTTAAGGTGGTAAATACGGTTAAATGAGGTCATAGGGTGGGGTCCTCATCCAACTGGACTGGTGTCCTTGCTTGAAGACAAAGACACACTGGAAATCTCTCTCCAAGTGTGCACAGAGGAAAGGCCATCTACGGGCCTAGAGGTCCCCCCAGAAAGCAGTCCCGCACGCACGTAGACCTTGGACTTGGTTTGTATGAGCTCCCAGACGGGAGCCGGTTTTGAAGGCAGAGAAGTCCAGTGTCCCTTGAGAAACACCCCTGGCACATAGACAAAAATGTACACTCCTGTTCTTCCTCCGAGCCTTTCCTAAAAGGACCTGTGTCCACTTACCAAAGTGACTGTGCGTTAGGGAAAAGGAAGTGGGATTTTGGGGATTGCTAGAAAATGGCTCCGAGCTTGGCATTGATTCCTAGAGATACAAAGCATCATGGCTGCCCACCGAGCAAGACAGGGACTCAGTGAAGTCTTGCTTCCCATCTGTCTCGCTGTGGGCATGGTGGGTCCCGAAACCTTCCCTGAACCCATTTCCCTAATTCCAGGCGGTAACTTTAATATTACTTCCATGGCTCATGGAGTGAATGCTACGATGGCAGGAAAGGCCAAGTGGAAGCCACTAGAAACTCCTCTAACGATGACAACAGTGAAGCAACAGCAGGGATCACAGAGGTTAGTGCCAACATCGGGGACTAGAAAGCTACAGGGTAGAGACTCCCTCCGTCTCGCTATTCTGTGATTGTATCTGTATCTGTCGTCGTAGAAGAGAGGTCGCTCGTGCAGGGTGACAGAAGCTACTGTCAGTGTCGTCGAGGGGTTGTTCCCATTGCGCGTGCGATTCCAGACGCCATTTCATCCGTGGAGAAATTTAACGCGGGCACCTAGTGTGCAGCCGCGGGCAGGGCTGGTGCTGTGTTCTCTATGCCTAACCGTCGAACCCGCCGGAAGCAGTGGACTTTCCGCTGGTTCAGCCAGCAGCACCCCCGTCTACCCCACCTCAGGGCATATCAACACTCCGATCCCACGGCCTAAGTTAGGCATGGAGACCTTCACCCACATTACCATGCCGTAAAGTTGAAAGCTGATTCTTGTTTGACACATGGACATTTGGGGCAAATGTATATTTTGCAAACTGACCACAAGGCGAACGGGTGTGCCTTTCCAGAACTGGCTCGGTCTTGTGGGCCTCCTTTGTGTCTCCAACCCAGTCGTGGTCCACTCGGGCTGCTGTAACAGAGGCACCATAGACTGGGTGGCTTAAACGACAAGCATGTACCTCTCGAAGTTCTGGAAGCTGGGAAGTCCCAGCTCAAGGCAGGAGCAGATTCTGAATCTGGTGAAGTTTTCTTCCTGGCTTCCTGGCTCATAGAGGGCAGTCTTTCTCTGTGTCTACACCTTAAGGAATGGGTGAGCGAACTCTCCAGGGTCTCTTTTATTGAGGACCCTACCCTCGTGACCCCATCACCTCCCAAGGCCCCACCCCCAGGTACCATCACCCTGTTGGGGATTAGGGTTCAAGGCACCAATTTGGGAGGAACACGCATAGTCCACAGCAATCCCCTGCACACCCACTTCCTTTTCTGACTTCAAATAGGTTTGGTGCAGAGTAAGTTGATGCGAGCCTCCTGGGCACGGTGGCCAGTGACACGAGGGGTCACAGGTCGGGCTAGAGTCACCATCCACTCCTGGCCGCCTCAGTTTTCTTTCCTTTCTCTTGTGAAAAACATCTTTCTTCCTACATCGTCCAAAGAAGTGATACTGAACCGTGACGCTAAAACTAACGCTGAAACGAGTTACCAAAACATCTTGAGAGGAAGTCATCTGAGTTGACTGCAGGCATTCGGACCCACTGTCCCACAGTGGTCTCGGCTGTCAGCTGAGGACATTTAGAGGCACCAAAGGAGCCATCTTCTAAGATTTCTTTCCTTCTCCCCCTTCTTCCTGAAACTGAGAAAGGAAGTTGACTGAGCAGGACTCTGGCAAACTTTAAAATCAAAGATGCTTTAAAGAAAATTATGATAATTTACCAGTACGTTCTCTTCCAACTGTTTCCCAGCTCAACAGCGTCTACACCCGCTCAGCTTCTCAGGGCTCTGGGCTGGGGAGTCAGTCCAGGAGGAGAGAGAATGAACATCTCCTGGGGGACGTTGAGTTTGACAAGAACACGGCAGGTTCCCGGCGACACCGAGAGTCTGAGAAATTTGGAAATTAAACTCCCGGGGAGGAGACAGGAAGGAAGGGGTGAGCAGTGACAGCTTGTGGATGGGTCCTTTTTAACAAACAGCCTCCTTTCTCTGTTTTTTTTCTGCAGGGACATCTGAATTCCTTGGCAGAGTAGGACTAGGGGAAAATCAAGATCTAGCTGAGAAAGAACCACAGACATTTCAAAAGACACTTGAATTGTGGCTGGATTCCACCGTGTTCGTCCCAAGACAACTTGAGCCTCCAAAGGGTTCTGCCAAAGGCCCTGAAAATTAAACCAATGAAACTGCCCTGTGGCCAGCCTTGGGTTGGTCCTGGGTCTGTTGCAGAGCTGTGAACTGGTTAAATGGCAAAGCTGGGGACAGAGACTGGAGATTGCCACCACACAGTTCCTCCACTCAGTGCTCTTTGCCACGAGAGGATTTCCCAGTGAAAACCACTCCTGGAAATTACGCTGTAAGGAGAACTACATGCAGGCCCAGACAGAAAATACTCCTTTCTCTGCAAAAATAAAATACAAGCACACGCACGCACACACACACACACGCACGCACACGCACCCTACAGATATTTGAAATTGTACTCCCAGACCCAGAGGAGGAAGTTTAAGCTACTTGAACTCTGTGAATTGGGAAAAAATAGTCCAAGGTTGCACCGTGGAGACAGGACTTCTCCACTTCTCCCGGAACACCTAGAGCAAATCAAGACCACTCCCCAGCGGGCCTGGAAACCAGGGTGTGCACTCCAGGCGTCCGTGCCCCTAGGACACTTTCCAGAGCCCTCTTCCCGTGGCCCCAGCCTCCTCAACCGACTTGGAATGGCGATTGGCTCCCTCTGGTGCTCCGGGTGAGGCCTTCCCCAGAGCCCTCGATCGCTGAGTTCCAGAAGGGAAGGCCCACTCACCCTTCCAGAGGAGGCCTCTGGGAAAAACAATTCTGTCCCCCACCTCCTCGTTCGTAGTGTTTTCTTGAGCTTTTCATTTTTTTTAGTAGGTGCGTCAAAGCCTAAAGTGGCCTGTGGGCACCTCCTGCCTCCTGCCCACGAGCCCCTCAAATGACTACTGTCGTCCTGAGTCCACTCATTATCCTTGAGGGATGTGTTGTGTAAAATCTATGTATGCTCTAACACAAATAGATTTCCAATGGTAACACTGGATGCAGGTTGCTCTGACCGTCGCTTTTATGTTAAAATATGTGTGTGTACATAACGACCCTTCTCGTTTTCTTCGAAATATGCATAGCACTCCACTGTGGAGTTAGGCCATAATTTATCCAAATAAATAATTCTGAACAATTAGGTTTTTCCCAATCTTGTTATTACAATTGATGCCACAGAGAATAAACTTCAGCACAATATGGTCTGTCGTGTGTGCAAGTCTACGGGGTATATTTGTGGAAATGCTGGACCCGAGGGTGTGGGCGTTTGACATGTTGGTAAGATCCTGTCAGATTGCCCTCCGGGCAACAAGGCAGAGTACATTCCATGGAGAGCACGATTAAATAGGAGGTTGGGCATGAATAATACAGCTCCCTAATTCACTTCCTACCAACTATGAATCCAACCAGGCAATCCATGAAGACTGTAGAAAAAGTCTGAAAATCAAGGATTCTTGCGATGCTGGAAGATCGCCTCCTCTCCAAGAGGTGAGATTTTGCAGCCTGGGGCCTGGCAGGATGGGGGTGAGGTGAAGGCGGCTGGGGGTGCTGAGTGGAGACACCTGATGCAGGGGCTTGGGCACGGTTTCCTGTCGCGTCCACTCAAAGTAAATAGGCCAAAGGCGCAGAAGCAACCAGACTGCGGCAGTCAGGGCCTTGCACGAACGTGTGTTTCTTTGTAGACAAAGGCCCGCGTGCCACGCTGTGATGGCCGAGTGGTTAAGGCGTTGGACTCGAAATCCAATGGGGTCTCCCGCGCAGGTTCAAATCCTGCTCACAGCGCTCTATGGTGCTTTTTCTATCCAAGTTCTAGGATGAAATTCTCACAAAGCACAGTCTTCTCAGCTTCTCATCTTATTCCACGAACTGAGAAGTAGGAGGGGAGCGGGGAGCTACCTATCCAGAGGGCTGTGTTGGTCCCCCCACCTTGGCTTAGGAACTGAGAAGTAGGAGGGGAGCGGGGAGCTACCTATCCAGAGGGCTGTGTTGGTCCCCCCACCTTGGCTTAGGCACCACTCGGGTGTTTGGGACCCTTACGTCCTGGTCTGAGCGCACCCCTGAATCTCTCCCTGGGTGCGGAAGGGCCGCTTGCTTTGTAGTGAGATTGGAAAATCCGAAGGCAGACCCCAGGGGCAAAGACAAACAGGAGATTTTGTTTTTAAAACTCTTGAATAAAAGTCTTTGTGCTGACAGTAGAGATGTAGGTAAACGTCCTTAAAGAGTTCTCTGGTATTTGAAAAAACGGAAGGGGAGGGGAGGGGAGGGGAGGGAAGTGGAGGGAAGGGGAGGGAAGTGGAGGGAAGGGGCCGGACCTAACGCAGGCTGGTGGGAAACACAAAACTCTAGGATCAGAAATATCCATGAGATTTGCAACTACGTGGATGGAACTGGAGGGTATTACGCTAAGTGAAATTAGTCAGAGAAAGACAAAAATCATATGACTTCACTCCTATGAGTCCTCCTATGAGGACTTTAAGAGACAGAACAGATGAACATAAGGGAAGGGAAACAAAAATGATAGAAAAACAGGGAGGGGACTAAACAGAAGAGACTCATAAATATGGAGAACAAACTGGGGGTTCCGGGAGGGGTTGTGGGAGGGGGGATGGGCTAAATGGGGAAGGGCCACTAAGGAACCTACTCCTGAAATCATTGTTGCACTAGATGCTAACTAATTTGGATGTGAATTTTTTAAAAAATTTAAAAATAATAAAAAATTTAAAAAAAGAAATATCCATGAGTGTGTGTCATCTGCCCTCTAAAACATCATATAGAAACGAGGAAATCGAAGCAAAGAGAAAGTGACAACTGGGCCAAGGCAATGAACCCAGTGGGCCAGGTGTCTGCATAAAGGCACCCTGAGACCCCGGCGCCCATGCTTCTGGCTCTCAGGGGAGAGCACCACCCTCACTTAGAAATACTTTGGTATTTCCACGTGTCTATTTCGCCTGTATCGAGCCCTTTAATATACCCAGCTGTTTTACTTAATGGTGACTGGTATTCTTTCACTTTATAGCTGTAAACCCAAACTTCGAAGCTTCTATGTGAATCTGGTTCTGAAAACATTTACCTTTGTTGAATTCTTGCCGGCCTTTGGCCTAATTGGGGAGGGTGGGTGTTTCTGAATGTCTGTTCTCAGCATAGAGTCAGCAAGTATCTCTCCGTCTTGAGTTACAGGTCTTCAGAGGGTGAGGTGGAAACATATGATTCATCACTCAAATAAGGTATTTTATTCCACTTTGTTTTTCACGGTATCAAAATTTTACATCATCTGGCTCGCTATGACTGAGCCACACATAGAGCATCAGTGTTAAGCACGTAAAGAAAACGAGATGGCTGACGGAGCCATGAACCAGCTGCGTAAACTGACGGAACATTCACAAGTAGAAACAGGCAAGCACGTAGATGGAAAAATGCAAACACCAGTCATCCTGTCACATACGTGATGCTTCGAGGCAGAAAACCCTTTCATACACGCAACTATTTTCAGGGGATACAAGCTAACCACAAAGACCCCATCAGTCAGCTTTGCCGGAGTCCACAGGTCTTTCTTCAACTCACTTCTGCCTGCATCACGAAGCAACTGCGTGCTCGACGATTCCGATGAATAATGAATAATTGACACACAGCAGCCGAGGGGGCCAGTGGCGCAATGGATAACGCGTCTGACTACGGATCAGAAGATTCTAGGTTCGACTCCTGGCTGGCTCGTACCTCCTCTCTTTTTTCCTCCCTTCTTTTGGTAAGAATGTCTTTCTGTAAGTTCTTCAAGTGGGTAAGAGAAACAGATTTTTAGTCTTTTGGAAGGCACTTGCTCTGGTCTGGCTCTTGAGCTCACGTAGTGCTGCCACGCCACCCAGCCGGGGCTCTCCAACAAGTCTGAATGGATGCTGGAATTGTCTCTCCTCTCAACTTTCCTCTTCACCTGCTTCCTTTTGCTGATACTGAGAGAGCTGACTGAAGGATCTTTGGAAAGACAGCTCGAAGATCAAATAAGGAATATCATTCGACCATAAAAAGGAATGAGGTTCTGGTACATGCTACACCCTGGATGAACCTTGAAGGCATCATGCTAAGTGGGGGGGGGGGAAAAAAGCCAGACACAAAAGGCCCTACTGTATGATTCCATTTCTGTTTAATGTCAAGAACAGGCACATTCAAAGAGCTAGTAGCTGCCAGGAGCTGGGGAACCGGGTGGAAAGGGACAGAATATGTTTGGGAGTGATGAGTATGTTTTGCAATTAGATAATGGCGATGGTTGCACAAGTCTGCATATACTAAAAACCACTGAACTGTGCACTTTCATGTGAATTTTATGGTATGTGAATTATACCTTAATTTTTAAAAACCAAAGAAGTGTCAAAAAATAAAAATTGGCCAGTATTTTCTTCACTAGGTTGTCCCCCATTTGGGCAAGGGCTCTTCCTCTTCGGGCTCTCTCTCCTGCACACTTTCTGTCCCTCGTCCCCGGCCCGGAGGAAAGAGAAGGGACGTCAACCGGAGACATGTGGAACCGAGAAAGACGCGACCGCGGACGAATGAAACCAGAGCCTCCCGTGGACCCTCAGTTCTGCGTTCTCCGCAAAGGTCCCCCCGCCCCGAACACGCACGAAAGCGACTGAGCCTCCTTGTCCCCGCCGCGCCCCGCGAGGTCACCCACGGCGCAGCCGCCTGACCACGGCAGGCTGAGACTCAGGAACTTTGCAGTCGCAAAGGGTCCGGGACGGAAGGGGGCCGGACGAGAGAGAAGGGAGGGAGTCGGGAGACGAGGGGGCGGCGGCCCTGGGCGGGGTCTCCCCGAACAGGTGCGCCTCCCTGAACACGCGCTCCCGCGCTGGACCCCGCAGCCGGGGCAGGGGAGAGGCCGAAGCCCGGGCGGGGAAGGCGCAAACAAGCAACGGGCACCTCGGCTTGCGGATATGCACGGATTTATGTCACAAAAACGCGGTGGCACGGCGTGCGCCGTCACGGGTGCTGGCGCGGAGAATGACCCTGCCACGCGTCCAGACCTCCTTCGACAGGTACACGGGCCGTCGGGCTGGAAGCGCATTACAAGGCGGGAAGGAGGGACGGATGGTCTAAGGGGTTGGGAGCTTCTAGAGTCGGTGCTCCTCAAAGTTTAGCGCGCCGGAAAGCCACGGAAGGGGGAAAACCCGGCTTTCTGTGTCTCGCTCCCCGGATTCCACGCCGGTTCCTGGGGTGCAGCCCGGGACCCGTCAGTGAGAGGTGCGCGCGCGACCGTCCCGCAGACCACCCCTGCAGTGGCACCTCCTCTACCCGCTCTGTGCAGCCAACACCGACGGGGGACATCCATCCACCAGAGGATGGAAAAAAGAAAAATAGAGCTCCTCCACGGAGATGAAAATCCCCACTTCGGCTTTATTCCGCTGTGCTTTAACCAAGCTAATTACTGTTAAGGGAACCGATCGTTTCCATCCTCAGTTTTCGTTTTCCTCAAGATTTTGTTCTAAACGTGTACCTATCACCAAATACTTTATTTCATGTTGGTGGTGGTGGCTTGTTTTAGAAAGAAGTCTATTTCCACCTCCCCCTCAAACAAACAAAAAGGCCTTTCGTAGAATAATCACACTATTGGGCGTAAAGAAGGAAACAGGCTTTTTCTTTTCTTTTCTCTAATCTGCAGGTTGGAACTCCTCTTCCCCATAAAAGCATCAGCTGAGATTATTTTGCTGAGAAGAGAAAAGTTTTTTGTTTTCCCTCAGAATGTTCTAGAGCTGCACTGTCCAAAACAATAGCCATTAGCACATGTTTCTGAAACTTAATTCAAAAAAGAAAGAATGTGCAATTCCTTATTAATGGAATAATGTTTGGGATAAAAACGTTACAATCAATCACACTTGTTTATTTATACTTTTTAAATACGGCTACTTGGAAAATTAAAATTACTTATTACATGGCATTTGTTAACTCCCACACCTTCTTGTGGTTATGGATGTGGTAATATCAGTAAAGTGCCATCACTTTGCCAGGGTTGTGGGGGGTGTCACATTCCAAAGAAATTGGTTTTTACTTCAAAAAATGAATGTGCTCTTCTACAAAAGCAATTTCTAGTGCGTGAAAGCGAAACCTTTTCGTTACTGTATTTCTTTACCTGCTTTTCTTTTTCTTTGCAAGAGGGCTGGTTAAAGAGCCTGCTTAGTACACAGATTGTGGATGGCAATTTGGTGAGGTTCTGTCTACAGGCTTCGTCATCTGGAAAATGTTAGTCCTAGTTTTGTTGAAGACCATTTGTAGGATTTATACTTGATGAAACCTGAGTTAATCAACTGCTGTATAATAAGGAAGACAAAGCCTGACGTCTACTGCGTAGATGCAACTTCTGAAGGTGGCAGTAACAGAAGTTTTCAAGGAAGAGCCAGGAAGACTGGGTGGCATGTGTAAAAAGTTCCATGAAAAATCACTCTTCATAGCACATGACTGAACCACCATAAACTGTTACCTGGACAGCAAAAAATTCAGAATTCTCATCTGATGACAATGCTTCTCCCCGATGCAATGAGATTATCAGTGATTTGGTTTGCAATAATTGGATATTTTGTCCTTGATCTATGACTTTACATTTGAGAGCTTGTAATCAGAGCTCCAGCAGTTACTGGAAACCCTTTTTGATTTTGTATGATCCCCACAACTACAATTAATTCTTTTTGTATCCTGGAGTAGTCACCATATGTGATGTCCAATAATTATTTGTAAATGGATCAGTGAATATCCAATTTCCTTCCTTCACTTTTTTGGAAGTCAGTACAATAGAGCTGGAACAGGCTGAGGGCTGTAGGAACTTCGGGAACCGAAGCAAAACTCTTCCTCCTGCAGTGCCTCTCCAGCACCCTCTACTGTCAAAATTTCAGTGCCTCTACAAGGAAAAATATTTTAAGCCCCAGATCCCTTTTCAAAAAGCTGTCTAAAAAGACGAATTTGCCAAACATGAACTATTGGTACTTCATCAAGATAAAAAGTTTATGCACAGAGAAAGAAACAATCAGCAAAACTAAAAGGCAGCCTATGGAATGGGAGAAGATATTTCCAAACAACATACTGGGTAAAGGGTTAATATCCAAAATCTATAAAGAACTTATCAAACTCAGCACCCAAAGCCAAATAATCCAGTGAAGAAATGGGCAGAAGACATGAATAGACACTTTTTCAAAGAGGACATCCGACGGCTAATAGACGTATGAAAAGATGCTCAATATCACTCACCATCAGGGAAATACAAAGCAAACCACGATGAGATACCACTTCACACCTGTCAGAATGGCTAAAACAACAATACAGGAAACAACAGATGTTGGCGAGGATGCGGAGAAACGGGAACCCTCTCGCACTGTTGGTGGGAATGCAAACTGGTGCAGCCACTCTGGAAAACAGTATGGAGGTTCCTCAAGAAACTAAAAATACAATTGCCCTACAATTCAGCAATTGCATTAATAGGTATTTACCCAAAGAATACAAAAATACAGATTCGAAGGGGCACATGCACCCCCATGTTTATAGCAGCACTATCAACAATAGCCAAAGTATGGAAAGAGCCCAAATGTCCGTTGGCTGATGAATGGAATATTACTCAGCGTCAAAAAGAATGAAATCTTGCCATTTGCGATGACATGTATGGAGCTAGAGTGTATTATGCTAAGCAAAATGAGTCAATCAGAGAAAGACAAATACCGTATGATTTCACTCATATGTGGAATTTAAGAAACAAAACAGATGAATAGATGGGAAGTGGTGGGCGGGGGGGGGGGAGAGAAGAGAGGGAAACAAACCATAAAGAGACTCTTAAAGATACAGAACTAACTGAGGGTTGATGGAGGTAGTTGGGGGGTGGGGGATGGGCTGGATGGGTGATGGGTATCAGGAGGGCACCTGTTGTGATGAGCACTGGGCATCGTATGTAAGTGATGAATCACTGACTTCTATTCCGAAAACCAATATGGCACTGCATGTTAACTAAATAAAATTTAAATTAAAAAAAGGAAAAAATAAAAGGAGGAATTTGGGCTGAGAAGTGTGTTAGGGGGAAAAAAACTGTTTTTCTCCTGCGTGTCTCCTTTACAACTTACACAGAACACTTTACATTTGTGGTCACCAAATGTGTGGGGTTTTTCCTCCCACCAAGCAATTCAACACCAGCTGGATGTCTTGGGTGTAACTCAATTCTGACACTCTCTATCTGAAGCTGGTGTCGGATCCCACAGGTTAAGGGTTCAGTCTCACAAGACTGTGCTCACTTTAGATGTCAAAGGCGAGTTGTAGGCCCCAGGTTACCCACAACTCTGTCCAACTTGGCAACAAATTGGAGGGTCCCATGAGCGCCTTCCCATTATTTGCTAGCACAGTTCACAGAGCTCAGGGAAACACTTACACACATCTAGCAGGTTATTAAAGGGTCTGATAAAGGAAACGGTTGGGCAGGCACCTGGAGAGACATGTGGGGTGTGGTCTGAGAGGATCTCAAGCACGGGAGTGCCTGTCCCTGGGGAGCCGGGGGGAGGTCACCCTCCCAGTACATTGAGGTACAAACTCAAGTGAGTTGAGTGAGTTGAGTTCACCAACCTAGAGCTCTCTGAATCTTACACTTCGGTGATTTTTATGGAGGCTTCATCATGTGGATGTGATTGATCACACACCCCATTTTCAGTCCTTTTCCCTTCTTAAGAGAATTGGGGGCAGGGCTGAGCATTCCCAGCTTCTAATCATGGCTTGGTCTTTCTGGTGACCCTCATCCGGGAGCCACCAGGAGCCCAGCCAGAGGCACCTCAGTAGGACCAAAGACACTCCTATCACCCAGGAAATTACAAGAAAGCCATCTCTCTCTAGCCAAATGATCAGGAAGAGAGCAGCTGAGCAAGACAGACAACTTTCAGACAGGAAAACTCTACTCCAGCAACACACCGCAGGAAACACTGTCCCAATACCCCCACCCTCCCGTTCACCATCTGAAAGGACCCAGTGGACAGCTCAGACCCCACCTTTGACCAGCAAGGAAGGTGGTGTTGGAGAAGGCCAGGTGTAACTTGAGACCTTCACCCTTACTTAGTAGGCAGTATCTAGGCCCATTCCCTCCAATTCCTGCCTGACCAGAAGTTCAGAGCATTTGGTGGAGCTCTTAAAGGGGAAATTCATTTTCGGTTGATATGGCTGGGCCAGTTGGTTGGGAAACTTCCCCGTCAGCGTCCGTAAGCGGGCTGGGCAGATTTTCAGAAACAAACCTTCTAGTGTGCTGCAGGATAGGATAGTCCTGACTATGAATCGGAGCCAAGATAAGATAGAATCCCATTGGTTTGTACCATGGAATACACCTTTCCAATTTGTTGGTGTCTTCCAGGCAGGTGAGCCTCTGTTTTTCTCAATGAAATTCTCCTCCAGATGTCCCGCCACAGTCTGGAGGGGTAGTACCCCCCCCATCTTGAAATTGAGGGAGAGGGTCTGCAGTTCTAAATTCCTTGCAAGTGACATTCAGCCAAATTCTATTCTCACTCTTACTTTCACTGTCTACATATAAATCCCTGCAGCTGCCAATTTTTTAAGTTTAGGAGGTCAGTTTTCACAAGAGAAGTTGTATTTTTATTCAGCTTTTCCCAATTCTGGCTTAAAACAAACCTTTCCTCAAGTATCTCGCCAGTCCTTCTGCCATTTGGTTTTCAAAACTTGGGTGCCACCCTTTACTTTCCTATGATTGTCCTTGTGTGTTTCTGCTGTAAAAAAACACCCCCCTTTCTTTCTTTTTTTAGTGGATTTTTGGATAGAGAGACATCAAATGCTCATTTTTACCACGCCATCATTATAAGTAGATCTATCTCTGACTTACTGTGATTTCTTATCATGCTGGATTCGCAAAAGATCAGTACAATAATATCATAGGCAATGAATAGTATGGCGTCATTTATGTTCAGATTAAAATCCTAGAGGACTCCAGCCCTCACTTAACATGAATAGAGCTGGAAAGACTGTTGCTCCTAATCTAACAACCAAAAATCTAGATCATTTAAAAAAATTATAAGTTTCTGTGAATCCATGAAGAGCTGAGGTCTCAGAGCGACCAGATAGTACGCAATCTAGGGAAAACAGTTGCCTCCAGCAGAGATAGGACATGAGCACTGTCTCACCCAAAAGCAGTGGGATGAAGATGGGGCCTCCAGGCAAGAGGGTCAGAAAAGTCCAGCTAAAATTCATCATTTCGTAGTGAATTGCTGAAACCCAAGTGGGCCAGCAGGGGGCTGGGACCCCTGGGACCAGTGTATTGGATGGGCGGGCAGGGGGGGGGTTGTTACCCACACTTCACCGAGCACTCTCGGGGGCAGGGCAAGAGCGCAGAGAAAGCCTCCGTCAGTAGTCCGGGCTTTTATTTTGGCAACCGCAAAACTCCTAAACACTGACAGAGAAACAGCAAACACGGTTAGAAACTAAAGAAAGCATCAAAGAATAAAAATCTCTGCCCCGGGGGAGCATCAGAAAACCATACTGGGCCCAGAATATTAGAGAATGTCAGCTGCGGGGGGTGGGGGGTGGGGGGCGAGCAGGCTGACTGAGAAAGTCACACCCCAGAGCCCCAGGATCACAGAGCACAAGAAGACTGGGGCTCAAGCCTCCCACACGACCCCCTAGACCAGCGAGCGCTAGTTATCAAGAAACAGAAGTGTAGCGCTGGGGGAAGGCAAGAAACCCAAGGAGAGAAGCCCTCTCTGAAACTTGTACAGAGAAGGCATACAGCTGAGGGTAGAGCAAAAACATTGAAAAAGCAAGAAATTAAGCCTCACCCCAAACCCAAAGAAGAGCCAAAAGAATTTGAAGCCGGTTGTGCTCTGATGGAAAATATAGCAATGATAAAATACAAACATATCTCAACTCCTGCTTCAATTTCAACCTGACACATTAATAGCCTAGTAGAAGGGACATATCAGTCTCCAGCTTAGATACTACTAACCTCACTGGCTACAGCCCTAACACTGTGTCCAGCAGCTAGTGAAAAATTATGAGATGCTCATAAAAGCGAGAAGAAACCATTCACTGCCAAGAGAAAAAGCAGCAAAATGAGATTCAGATGTGTCTCACATGATGAAACTGTCAGAAAGGGAATTTCAGGTACCCATGGTTATTATGTTAAAGGCTCCAGTGGAAAAATGGACCACGTACGTTAGCAGATGAGAAATTTCAGTAGATTGTTGGAAACTAAAAGTCAAATACATATGCTAAATATTTTTTTAAAAAACCTACACACAGTAACAGAGATAAAGAATGCCTTTAATGTCTCCCCAGGAGACTCTGGTCTGAGGGGCAGTTGAAGGAAGGTCAGTAGAGTCTACCCAGCCTGAAACACCAAGAAAAAAAGACTGGGAAAAAAAGATCATTAAAGAGTTATTGATTAATGCCAAATAGTCTCATATATTTATTGTTGAAATCCCAGAAGGCAAAGAAAGAGAGAACAAATAGAAAAAAATATTTGAAGAGATAAAGACTGAGTACTTTCCCAAGATAATGAAATTCATCCAACCCCGGCTCCAAGATCAGAGAACCCTAAGCATTTTATATTGGTTGGGGTGGGAGGGACTCTATTTACCTCATAGTCATACTGCTGAAAACAAATAAAAGAGAGAGCTGAAGGCGGTCAAAGAACAAAATACATATTATATATAGCTGAAAAAGATAAAAATTACAGCAGACTTCTCACCAGAAATTAAGTATGCCAGAGGACAAGGGAATGACACTTGAAAGTGATGAGAGACAAAACAAACAAAACCCCAAAAGAACAAAAACTCTTGACCATGAATTCTCTATCACGCAAAAAATATTTTTCAACCATGAAGAAGACATTAAGTTCTGCCCAGACACACAAAATCTGAAGGGCGGATGACCAGCAGACCTGCGCAACAGGAGACGTCGTGAGAAGGAGGAATTCAGGGAGAAGGAATACGAGCCCAGAGACACAAGAAAGAGTAAATATCCAAGGAGGTGGCTACCCCGTGAAGAAGGTACATAAAAGGAATATTTTTTTCCCAATTTGAATCACTCTAAATACGACCGGCTGCATAAAGCAATCGTGCTGATGAGCTGTGGAATGTACGGGAGAGCCAAGGCGTGGGACGGAGAACACACAACAGAGGAGAGAGGAGCCAGGAGCCCGCTGTTGCAAACTCGGAGCCTCTCGAGAAGCAGCATGATGCCATTTGAAAAGTGGACCTGGGTTCATTGCAGCTGGGTGCAGGAAACCCCAGGGAAACCAGTCAAGGTTGTTTTCAAAGGCAAACAGTAAGGCCATAATGAAGATAAAATTGAATCACGTAGAGTGCTCCGAAGTGTCAAAGACAGGAAGAAAGATAAAGGAAAGGAACACCTAGAAAACAGGGTAACGAGACAGTGGACTTTAACACCAACATGTCAGCGATGACGTCACATGTAGGTTATCTGAATCCACTGATTAGAGTGTGTCAAGTTGGATAATAGAAACTCAGACCCAGCTGCAATACTGGACCGACTCCCCAGGAGGGAATTTTTATCTCGCATAAAGTATGCATACCGGGAGTGGGGTTTGAACCCACGCGGGCACACGCCCATTGGATCTTAAGTCCAACGCCTTAACCACTCGGCCATCCCGGTGGCACATGCAAGCTCTGATGTCAAAATTACTGAATTAGAATTAATTAGAATTGCTAATTCCTGGTAAGTTATGAATATACCTGGGAAATCTGTGACCAGGCTTTAACATGCCGAGAGGAAACAATTCCTTATAATGCTTCTTGGGGGTAAAAGAAAACTAATGAAAATGTTTATTTTCAACAACTATTACGTAATCACTAATTTGTACCATACATTACGGCGGATGTTAGGGAAAGACTGAAATATGCCTGATCTCACGGACCTGCATCAAAATGAGAAATATTATGACATAAAAAACACAGGATGCTACAGGAATACTCATCAGATTCAACTCGCTCTGTCACCACTTATGCTCAAGAGAAGACCCTTCTTTTAGTGGATTTGGAAAGAAAACCAAAGAGAACAGGAATGAGGAGAATGCAGCTGCGTGAACTATGTCTCTAACTCTACAAAGGTGGTATCTGTACTTTTCATTACTCATCAGAGAACACTGTTTTGCCTGCTGAATCTCAGCCCCATTCCGAGCCCATTGGATCTAACTGTCCAGGTGAGGGTTTCAGGTCTGGAACCAGAGAATAGTTAATATTGAGACAACCTACCCTTGGGGTAAGTTTAGAAAACCCTACCGCATACACATGGAGTTTGGAGTTTAATACGTGACATTGGTTCTAATAAAGGAAGTGTTTTAACCGAGAGTTCCAACTCTCCGCTGATGAAGTCTCTTTCCTGAGTACCTACTGTGCGCTAGGCACTGAGCCAGGTGCACGTAATACTAAGTCAGTAAGACACTTCAGGTAGTGGGCTGATTAAGAACTCATTAAAGCAGGTTCCAGATGGGGACTTGGGGGCTTGTCTTGAAAGTTTGTGAAGGCTTCCGGAATCAGAGATGAAATCAATCCTGATGTAGGGTTTGGAATAGAATTAGTGTGCAAACATCATAAAACACCTATTGAGAGCCACCATAATAAATACTCCTGTGCTCTTTTGGTTACCTGGAGAAAAAACTGCAATATGAGAAGATTGTCAGCTGCACCACACAAGCATGAAAGGTCTAAGCACCGCCCTCCTCCGGCTTGAAACCACTGAGGCAGAAAGAGTCCAGCTTTTGCTGGCAATGCACAGAGCTCACCAAGTTCAAAACCATGTCCCGTATTGGCTGGTAAAGCCACGAGAAAGGAATGTGTCACTCATTTCATTGGCCCATCAGCTCAGAGCTCTGTCTCTGGCCTTTTAGATACTCTGTGCTAGCGAGCCAAGAGATGGCCTAGAAGCTTCTTGCCTTTGCCTGTGGAGGGAGATCCAGGCTGGGTCAATGCCAAGTCCGTGCCTGGGTCAGAGCTGAACTGGGAAGAGTGAGTGGTGGGTGCAACAAAGGGCATGTCGGAGAAAGGGGTTCCCACACATTGGCACACACGAGGGCTTTTATATTTTTCTATTATTGTGATTCTTTTTGTTGCCAATTTTTTAAATTGATGCATAATTGACATATAACCTTATTTTCAGGTGTAAAATTTAATGATTAAATATTGTACATTGCAAAACAATAACCACAATAAGTCTAGGTAACGTCCATCACCATACAGTTACGATTCTCTTTCTCGTGATGACAACTTTTGAAATCTACTTTCTTAGCAACTTGCAAACATGCAATACAGTATCGTTAACTGGAGTCACCGTGGTGTATCTTATATCCCCATGACTTATTTCTTTTATAACTGGAAATGTGTACTTTTTGCCCCCTTCACCCATTTTGCCCACCCCCCCCACCCTCCACCTCCTAGCAACTGCCAATCTGTTCTCTGTATCTATGAACTCAAGTTTTTGTTTTTGTTTTTGCCTGTTCGTTTTAAGATTTCGCACATAAGTGAGGTCATGCAGTATTTGTCTTTCTCTGACTTATCTCACTTAGCATAATGCCCTCCAGATCCATTTGTGTTGTCTCAAAGGGCAAGATTTCGTTCTTCCTTTCAGCTGAACGATATTCCTCGTGTATATTTACCATGCTGTCTTCATCCGTTCACACACCGAGGGACACTTAGGCTGTGTCCCCATCCTGCCTATTGTAAACAATACCGCAGTGAACGTGGGATGCATCTATCTTTTCAAGTTAGTGTTTTTGTTTTCTTCTGATGAATACCCAGAAGGGGAATTGCTGGATCTCACGGCAGTTCTGAGGACCCTCCGTGCTGTTTTCCACACGGGCTGCGCCAATTTACATTCCCACCAATGGTGCATGATGAGTTTTCTTTCCTCCACATTCTCACCAACACCTGATATTTCTTATCTTTTTAATAATAACCATCCTAACAGGTGTGAGGTGATATCTCATTGTGTTTTTCATTTGTATTTCCCTGATGATGAGTGAGCACGTTCTCACGTGTCTGTTGGCCGTCTGGGTGTGTTCTCTGCAAAAATGGCCCTTCAGATCCTCTGCCCATTTTAAAATGGGATTGTTTGGTGTGTGTGTGCGTGTGTGTGTGTGTTTGTTTTATTTTTTGCTATTAGTTGTATGAGTCCTTTATAATTTTTTTGATACTAACCCCATATCAGATACGTGGTTTGCAAACATTTTCTCCCATTCCATAGGTTGCCTTTTTGTTGACTGGTTGATGGTTTCCTTTGCTGTGCAGAAGATTTTGATCTGATGTAGTCCCACTTGTTTATTTTTGCTTTTGTTGCCGCGATTATTGTGATTCTTAACACAGAGTAGAATTGTCTGTAGAGTTTATAAAACACACTTAGCTAGAGAGTGTAAATACCTAAATGTGAGAGGTAAAAATTAATAGAAATGTATGTAGAAAAGTGTCTTTATGACCTGGAGGTCAGGGAGGACTTAAGGAAAAAAAAAAAAAACGCAAAGGCGTCAACGGTTGGTATGGTTTACTTCATCCAAATCAAATGTTCAAGCGAAGGCCACAATGGGACAGTAAATGGACAGGTATGACTAAAGTAAAAGATAACTGAGACATTTAAAAATGACAGCTTAGGGGCACCTGGGTGGCACAGTTGGTTAAGTGTCCGACTCTTGATCTCTGCTCAGGTCATGATCTCAGTGTTCCTGAGTTCAAGCCCTGCATTGGGCTCTGTGCTGATGGCGCGGAGCCTGCTTGGGATTCTGTCTCTCCTTCTCTCTGCCCCTCTCCTGCTTTTACTCTCTCTCTCTCAGAATCAATAAATAAACTTTTAAATTTTTAAAAATAAAACTGCTCTATATTATGTAGTAAGAAGTCGTGGAAATCAGCAAAATCAGACAGAAAATTCAACATATGATGGGTAAAAAAAAAAAGGAACAGGGTGCTCATCAAAGCCAAGCTAAAGAAGAATCTGAAAAGATTAACAAAGATATTAAACAGTTAATATTGCTAGTAATGTATGTAAATGCAAAATAAAATGAGATCTGACTCTACATATGTTAAGTGTGAAAAATCAGAAAACCGCATGTGTTCTTTACCACAGGAACGAGGACAGAATAATCCTCGCGTCCTGCTGATGGAAGCTTATGCTGGTGTAGCTATCCTTTGTGAACTAAAGCTGGCAGCATCTATATCTCCATAGCTTCTACAATTGTCCCCCAAATCAGTGCCCCTGGTTCTGTATTCTGAGAGTATTTGCCAGTCGCAGGTGCTCAGGCTTTGTTGAAAATGCTTTTTCGGTGGCTATCCTTAGGGTAGCCAGAAAGAAATAAGGAAATGGAAAAGTCTGCCAGACCCCAGACCCCTGCAGCCCAGTGGAGCAGACATCCCCCGGATGGGAAAGACTGTAAAATAATAGCTTGGACTCTCTGTTATGAAATAAAAAAGCAGGACAAGGAATCAGCAGTTGGTTTATTTTGGATGTGGGGAACAAAACTGAGGCTTCTTCAGGCAAAGTACAGGTAACAGCCACTACATTAGGACACGAGGTCGTTGCTGAGGACAGGCACAAATGCAAGAAAGAGCAGGAAGCTGACAAAAAAAAAATTGGTTACAGCTAACAGGTCCAAGGACGGTCTAATCACAAGCCAAGTGAGGAGGGCATTCTAAGTGCTGAGGAACCTTAAAAGCATCTCATCTGGCATGTGTGTGAAAGGCCCATTCTTTAGAATACACTGGGAGAGAAGTTAGGCTTAGAGGCCCGAAATTCCATTCTTGATTTTTACTTGGTCCTGCTTAATCATTCATTAATTCATCCGTCATCCATTCACTCACTCAAGGAACATCAATTGAACCCCTATTACCAGCCAGGCGTTGTTGAACAGTTCGGAATAAAGCAGTGGGTACAAGAGACAAAACATCCCTTTCCTTGGGGAACTTATATTTCAGTTCTAAACTGATTAAATATGTCTTTCTTTGATGAAAGCCATAACCATACTTAGGAGAACTTTTTATTAACATTCCTCAGGCTCGGTAAAAACCGCTGGATATGGTTCACAAAGCTAAGCTGAGATAATTATGCATGAGGAAGCTGCCAATATATGCACGAAACCATAATAAATCCATAGTGGGAGAAATAGATCTACATATTAGCTCACTGCTGATTAGTCCACGGATAAATTTTTTCTGCCTCGTGTTTACACTCTCCCAAGCCCATCCAGGCGATGTATTTCTTGTTGTACATCTTTGCACGAACACTGCCCTGTCTTTTGTTTTCAAACCTGGGTAAAGTGTCTCATTCGGGAGTGTTTAAAGCGGGTGTCTAACAAAGCTCACCGCCAGGATCCCGACAGGCCTCCAGCGCGAAGGAAAAGCGCTCAGGTGGATGTCGTGTCTGATGGGATCTCAGTTCTCCAGGCCCCTCGGCTCCACAGAGCAAGGAGGCCGTGGGGCCGTTTGCCCCTTTGGCAACAGAGACGACGTCTGGTACCTGTCTCTCCCAGGTGGTCGGCGGAAGCGAGGCCAGCCTGTCCCGGACCGATGGCTGCGCGGCGATGCCCAGCGGTTCAGACACAGCGCGGGCGTGCTGGCCACGTGGACGCCACCTTGGCCGGGACGAGCGTCCTCTCGCCAGTCGGCTCCGGCTCCTACAGGACACTGTTCAGTCGTGGAGAGGTGAAGGTCAGAGCGTCTTACAAGGTCAGAGGCAGGAGCCAATGGCAGATGAGGACACCGCCAGGAGTCGGCCCAGGATTTCCCCGCCAGGTGTCTGCATAGTAGCTGGGCCCTGGGGTAACACCGGCCTGGCTCCGAATTATCCAGTGCAGACGTTGTGGGGTCAAAGGACTGGAAAGTGTGGAGGGGAAAACATTTGCCTCCACCCAGAGTACAGCCTCCAGGGAAGGCTAAGTTTAAGGTTAAATTTAACTAATTCAAGAAAGTAAAGCTCACAAGCCAGCGGGTTTCCGTAGTGTAGTGGTTATCACGTTCGCCTAACACGCGAAAGGTCCCCGGTTCGAAACCGGGCGGAAACAGCGGGCTTGCTTTCTTTTTCCCCCAAGTTCTGTTCCAGAAATCGTCTACCTAAATTTACTCACATTTCCACCCAGTCTCAAATCTTTGTGCTCTCTTTGCAGCCCAGAACTTTTAATTACAAGAATTATATTAGAAACAAGCCCAGAGCTGAGCCTCGCTTCCTCTCCTTGTTCAACCAGACACTGTTGAATCCTCAACACCGGGGTGGGGGAAGATTCTGCGGGGCTGCGGGGGAGGAGGGTGGGGAGAGGGAGGCTGTCCAGCGGAGCGGGCGTCTGCATCCGCCTGGAGCAGAAACCGGAGGGGATAGGCCTGGGGGGGGGGGGTGGCTCCCCCACGCAGGGGGGGGGGGGGGGGGATCAAGAAGCCCCCTGCAACCGCAGCAGGGCGCCCGGCGGAGAGGACTTCCAGGAGGCGGAGAGGGGGCAGCAAGGAGCGGACAGGTCAAGGGCGGCCTTGTTAGCCCGCTGTTTAAGGACTTCGGCCTTCACTCGGATAAAATAGGAAGGCGCCGGGTTTTAAGCATTGAAATGACGCTACACGACGTAAGTGTTTAGAAGGACGCCTCTGCCAGATCTGTGGAGAATATTCTGCATGCAGAAGAGAATGGGAGACTACGGAGCCCCTGTCATCAGGCGGCTCATCAGAGCTAACTGTGGCTTGGACAGCATGGTGGCTGTGGGGTTGCTGGAAAGTCGTTACGGTCTGTACTTTAAAGGTAGAGCGAGAGAAATCCCTGAGGAAATGGATGGGAAGAGTGAGAAAAGGCAGAATCGGCGATGACCCTGAAGGTTTTTTGCAGAACTGGAAGGACGGGCTTGCCCTTAACTGAAATGGGGGCGTCGGGAGGGAGCAGCGTGGACAGGGAAAACTTGGAAGTTCTGTTGTTGTTGTTTTTTCCAATCTATGAAATTTATTGTCAAATTGGTTTCCATACAACACCCAGTGCTCATCCCAAAAGGTGCCCTCCTCAATACCCATCACCCACCCTCCCCTCCCTCCCACCCCCCATCAACCCTCAGTTTGTTCTCAGTTTTTAAGAGTCTCTTATGGTTTGGCTCCCTCCCTCTCTAACTTTTTTTTCCCTTCCCCTCCCCCATGGTCTTCTGTTAAGTTTCTCAGGATCCACGTAAGAGTGAAACCATATGGTATCTGTCTTTCTCTGTATGGCTTACTTCACTTAGCATCACACTCTCCAGTTCCATCCACGTTGCTACAAAGGGCCATATTTCGTTCTTTCTCATTGCCACGTAGTACTCCATTGTGTATATAAACCACAATTTCTTTATCCATTCGTCAGTTGATGGACATTTAGGCTCTTTCCAGAAGTTCTGTTTTAGACATGCTAACCTGTATCTTTTATTGCTTTCAGGAGAATTTAGTGATCCTTCACTTACATACGACACCCAGTGCTCATCCCGGCAAGTGCCCTCCTTAATGCCCCTTGCCCACTCAGCACACCCCCCCCCACCCACTTCCCCTCCAGCAGCCCTCAGGTTGTTCTCTGTTTTTAAGAGTCTCTTACGGTTTGTTTCCCTCTCTGTTTTTCTTATTTGTCCCTCCCTTCCCCTGTGTTCATCTGTTATGTTTCTCAAATTCCGCGTATGAGTGAAATCATATGATATTCATCTTTCCCTGACTGACTTATTTCACTTAGCATAATACACTCTAGTTCCATCCCCATCATTGCAAGTGGCAAGATTTCATTCTTTCTGATGACTGAGTGATACTCCATTGTGTGTGTGTGTGTATACAAACACAGGAGTACAACAAAGTTTTGGCAGGAGTACAAAAAAAGTTCCTTTCCCTGAGGAGACTGAAGAATATTCCAGGGTTCGATAATAGCAACAGGTCACAAGTAGATTTTGGTTCCATCTTTCTCTTCTCTGTTATTTTCCCTTTTCAGGACAAAGATATGTGAAGACTGGTTCTGGAACTATGCTAACATTTAAAAGAGTTGGAGGAACCGTGAGATGCCCACCTCTCCGCGCCACCATCAGCCCGCGATCACGAAAGCGCTACACGGTCTTGGAGGGCGGCCATGTTTTGTCACGTGTACTGCTGCCGCTCGACTTCCAGGTCAGAGCTCTCAAACGCGGCCAATCCGTGGGCTGGCTCGTGACCTGTGAGGAGCCCTACAACCTGATCCTCCATAAAAATCTCTGCCCCAAAATGATTCCCGTATTTAGATAGGTCACGTATTTAGATGGATTTCTTAGGGGGGGGGAATTAGAACTGGAAAGAGCAAAAATAATGCCACAGACATAATAGATTCAAAGCGAAAATTACATTGATTTACTGATTCACATTAATCCCTATTTGCCAGCATAGAGGTCAATGAACTAGTGCCCTTGAATGACATCAAGATGATTAACCTAGACCCTCAATAGATCTTGCTAAATTAAGAGACCCTTCCAGCTAGAGTATATGTGATCTTACCCTAAAATCCCCTTTAGGTAATTTCCACTTCATCTAGCCCCTAGATATTAAAAGGAGGGAAAGGCGATGGAAGGAGTTATGGTGATGTTTTCTCCACCCCCTCCCTTCAAGACTATGTCCTCTTGTCTTTAAACAAAGAACTTAATCACTCATTCATTCAATCGATATGTATTGAACGCATATACTGTGTCATACACTATTCATTACCGGGATAACACCTATGAACAAAATAGAAATCTCTTCCCTTTCTAGCAGCAGGATCACAGAAATTTTTTAAAAGCAAAGTTACATATAAAATGCAATACGATGTGACAATAAATGCTAAGGAAAAAAATTGAGAGAAGGACATTAGGGGTGAATTTTTATTTTCAAATTCTAAATGGATTATTGGTGACATTTGGGCAAAAAAATATGAAGGAAGAAAATGAATGATCCTTGGGGCCGTCTAGGTAAATTGATTCCAGACAGAGGATAGAGTGCCCACAGGGAGCCTGATATGGAATTTACCTTGTGTATTTAAGGAATACCAAGGAGGCTAGTTCTGCTGGAGTAAAACGAATGCTACTTTAATGTACACAACACTTATCTACTGCCACAAATCTACTGCTTAACAAACTATCCAAATTCAGTAGCTTAAAATAATTAGAATCTATTTATCTCACTAGCCTGTGGTTAACTAATATAGGTCAGGACCGACTAGACTGTTTAAGGTCCCAGCTGGATTGACTCACATATCTGGTGAACAATAAACAATCAGACAATCTCCACACGTCTCATAGTCTCCAGCACGCTAAACCCAGGCAAGTTCTCAAGGCAAAAACAACCAGGAAAAAATACTAAACAAATCCCTCCTGGAACTAAAAAGCAACTATAGCAAGGTTGTAGGATACAAGGTTAATATACGAAAGTCAATCATTTTCCTACATACTAGCAATGAAAATTTGGGATTTGAAATTAAAAATACAATGTGATTTACATTTACACCCCCAAAATAAAAGACTTAGGTACAATTCTAACAAAATGTGTACAAAGTCTATACGTGAAGAAAAGTACAAAAGCGCCTGGGTGGCTCAGTTGGTTACACGTCCGAGTCTTGATTTCAGTTCAGGTCATGATCCCAGAGTTGTGGGATTAAGCTCTGCATCAGGCTCTGTGTCAGGCTCTGTGCTGGGCATGGAACCTGCTTGAGATTCTGTCTCTCCTTCTCCCTCTACCCCCTGACTTGTTCATATTCTCTCTCTCTCTCTCTCTCTCTCTCTCTCTCAAGGAAAAAAAAAAACTATAAAACTTTGATGAAATAAATCAAAGAACTAAATAGATATTCCATGTTCATGGATAGAAAGACTTAACACTGACAAGATGTTAGTTTTTCCTAGCTTGATCTATAGATTCGACACAACCCCAATCAAACCCCCAGCAAATTGTTTTGGGATATTAACAAGTCGATTCTAAAGTTTATATGGAGAAGCGAAAGACCCAGAATTGTCAACACAATATTGAAAGAGAAGGATAAAGTTGGAGGACTGACACTACCTGACTTCAAGAAGTATGATAAAATCACAATAATCAACACATTGTGTTACTGGCAAAAGAACACATAAATGGATAAGAATAAACAGAATAAAGCATACAGAAACAGACCCCACACAAATTTAACCTGTTGATCCTTGACAAAGGAGCAAAAACAATACAATGGATAAAAGACAGCCTTTTCAACAAATAGTGCCGGAACAATTACATGTCCACATGCAAAAAAGAAAAAGAAAGAATCATAGACTTAAGTGTAAAACACAAAACTATAAAACTCCTAGCAGATAACATAGGAGAAAAAAATAAGCATATGAAAGATGGTCAACATTACATGTCGTCATGGAAATGCAAATAAAAACAACAATGAGACACCACCACGCACCTGTTGGAATGGCCAAAATCCAAAACACGGACGACACCAAATGCTGGGGAGGGTGTGGGGCAACAGGAACTCTCACAACGTTGCTGGTGGGAATGCAACCACTTTGGAAGACAGTTTGGCAGTTTCTGGCAAAATTAAACATCCTCTTAGCAACCAAGCAATCCAGCAACCACATTCCTTGGTATTTACCCAAATCAGTTGAAAATTTACGCCTACACAAAAACCTGCACACAGATGTGGATAGCAGCTTTATGCATAATTGCCAACCTTTGGAAACAAGATGTTCTCCAGGAGGTGAGTAGATAAGTAAACCATGGTATAGCCACACGATGGAATATTATACAGCACTGAAAAGAAATGAGCTATTGAGCAATGAAAAGATATATAGGGACCTTAAATGCATATTGCTAAATGAAAGAAGCCAGTCTGGAAAGGCCACACACTATATGATTCAACTCTGTGATATTTGCAAAAGGCAAAACTATAGAGACAGTAAAAAGATCAGAGGTTGTCAGGATTAGGAGGGATGGAGGGAGGAACAGGCAGAGCACAGAGGATTTTTAGGGCAGTGAAACTATTCGGTACGATACTATAATGGTAGACATACATCACATATTTGCCAAAAGCTACAGAATGCCCACCAAGAGGGAGTCCAAATGCAAACTATGGACTTTGGATGATAATAATGTGTCACTGTAGGTTCAGCAGTTGTAGTAAATGTGCCATTCTGATTTGGGACATTGATAGTGCAGGAGGTTGTGTGTGTGGTGGGGTAGGGGGTATATGAGAACTTCCCACTCAATTTTGCTGTGAACCTAAAACTGCTCTAAAAAATAAAGACTACTTAAAAGAAAAAAAAAAAAAAACAGGAACCAAAACAAGCAAGCAGAAAGAGTAAAGGGCGTATTCAAGAAGCTTCTTTGTCAAGTTTGCTAACACTGCGTTGGCCAACATCGGTCACAGGGCTCGGCCAAAAGAAAGGGGGAAGGCACGACAAGGGCACACGAAGAACACCATGAATTAAGGGAGGGGAGAAGAGCTGGGGTTGTTAATGCAATAAACCCACCACAGTAATGAATTATTTCCAGTTATTTTGATGCAAAAAGGTCAAAATAAAAATCGCCTTTGTTTTTAACCTGGTCATGTGCTCCACGTAGTCTAGCTTCTCACTCTAACTCCATCACCACCCACCCCACGATCATGACCATCCCTGCCACTTACAGCATTCCTAAGCCCCCCCCATGCTTCACGGTGTCCTTAACTCCACCTCTGCTGGTCATCTCGTCACTGTGTCCAAGATGGATAGAGAGGCTCAGAGAAAAAATCGTTTTTATTATACATTACTTGGATATTAAAATAAACAAACAGATGGGACAGGAAGGAGGGAAGGGGGGGAGGAAGGAAGGAAGGAAGAAGAAATGTTGCTATTAGGTCGAAGTAAATGTTGAGAACATAAACTTACCACAAACTTAGAAAAAGACTGATCCGGGGCCCCTGGTGGGGCGGGGGGGTGGGGGGGGGTGGGGGGGGGTGGGGCTCAGACAGTTAAGCACATGACTCTCGATTGCGGCTCAGGTCATGATTTCACTGTTTGTGAGTTTGAGCCCCCTGTCAGGCTGTGCGCTAACAGTGCCCAGCCTGGTTGGGGTTCTCTTTCTCTCCCTCCCTCTCTGCCCCTCCCCTACTCACGCAGGCACACACTCTCATTCTCCCAAAATAAATAAACAAACTTCCAAAAAACAGAGACTGATTATTCTGTAGCCAGACCAGCAGCCACCAACTCAACCTATCAGCGATAACTGTTTTCAAGGCAATGGATCACTGACAACCCCTGCCTTCTGAAGGTCAGCCAGTCAGACACGGGTTCGCTCCAACAAACAGGCCCCTGAGCGCCACCAACCAGTCTCTCCCAAACAGTCACGCTTCCACAGATCGGTCAACCCGCTCAGCCCGAGCACATCCTCGCTTCCCTGAGCCCCTTCCCCCAAAACATCATCCACCCCTCAGCTCTCTCAGGGGCCGGTGCCTTACCAACCCAGCTCCCTCCCCAAATGAGTTTTGGCTCTGTGTTTCAAGTAGTGGGTGGTGGTTTCACCATCCTTTGAGAAAGCCCCTTCATCGAATCTCAAACACCTCAATTTCATTTTTTTCTGGGATTACATTTTTGATTCATTTTCCATTGCTGATATTCTTGGGTGTCGGATGCGGTGGTGTGGCCTTCACAACCATACGGTTTTGTCATAAGCAGTGACTCGGGTAGGCCTCGGTTCCTTTGTACCGTGTGTTAACCAGATTCGGCAAAGTACCGACACCCTCTGATGGAAAAGCTTCATACATTCACTCCACGAATATTTACCGAATGCCTGCTGTGTGTTCAAAACTGTTGTTGGTCTTAGAGATCCAGAGAACAAAACAAAGCAAAACAAAACCTGTTTCCATGGAAGGAAATTCTGGTGGAAGCAAACTGGCAGCTTTTTAAAAAGGAAAGTACGCACTGTGTCTAACTTGGTTTTTTAACAATAAGAAATATCAACTTCAACAGTGTTGAGAGGCAGCGCAGAGAGGCGGGCACAATCAGGTACATGAAGCACAGAAGGGCCACACGGAAAGGGACAAGGACACGGGCGCTCGGATGGTCACACGTCTCTCCAGCGCCAACCCCTGGCTTTGTGCCCTGGTTCTCTTTACTGAAATTTCCGTTTCAAGGCTTTAAGCTACTTTTTCTCAAGTTGCTGTTTTTCCCCCCCACCACCCCCCTTGGAAAGGGGGACAAAGAAGGTAGGTGTCTCTGCTGAGGATTAGGAAGTAAAGTCAACTTTAGTCTCAATTTTATGTTGGAGAGGCTGTTTCCAGCCCAAGAACGGATGCCTTTCCTGGACTGTTTGGGGATCAAACCCACGGACGTCGGGCTGTCGGCGCCACATTCTGCCTGCCTGAGCCAACCAGCCACCTGGCCAGACCTCCTTTTTACTTAAAAGGGTAAAAAGGGTGTTGACATGCTTGTGTCTCTTTAAAACTAAAGGAAATCCTTCTTCTCCAAAGGAGGCTTTTTTAAGAGAGGTGAGACTGGGGGGCAGTGATAAGGTGATAAGACAGACGGGGAGACTAGGAAGCAGACAGGGTGAGACCTGGACAGAGAGTCACTCAAGTAGAGAAGACGACAGAGGGTGAGGGACCGAGGAACAAAGAGAGGGCAAGGTGGGGCAGCGGGGCGACCAAGGGGCTGAGGGAGGGGGCAGGGCGAGGTCCCTGCGTGGAGACCCAGAGACTAGAGGCCAGAACGCAGACTAAGGCATAGAGAGGGGGAGCCTGAGGGATGGCTGGATGGAAAGTCACGGGACAGAGAGGGAAACTGGATATTCAGGCACCACACCCGCAGGCCCCGTGTACAGACTCTGGCGTCCCTGCCCCGCTGTACTGGTTCTCACAGACGCCTGTCCCCGGAGAGGCATCTGGAAAGAAACCCGAGCTCCCAGTGAAAGGCCACAACCTCAAAGTCCAGCCCCAGAACACGATAAAGGTCCTGAGTGAGCGGGGGAACAGAGCGCAGAGGAGCGGACAGCATGGCTGGCAGGCCTGGCCCCCCACGGCTGGGCCCTCTGCTCCTGCTCTCCCTCTGGGGGTCCTTGGCTCCAGGTAGGAAGAGGCCGCGGGTCAGGCAGGGGCTCCTGCGGGGGCCTGGCTGACTCCCTCCCCGTCTGTGTCCCACAGCCCCCCTCCTCAGGCGCCTGGCTGAGCACATTGAGCGGTTTCAGGAGGGCTCCGGCCTGGGCCTGGGTTTCGGCCCAAATGCATTGGTCCCCCCAAAACAAGGCTGGCTGGAGCAGCCACTGGACCCCTTCAACACATCCGACCAGCGATCTTTTCTGCAGGTGAGGCCAGGGGGAGGGGGGAGGCGAGGCTGACGCTTTCTCCCCCAACTCTACCCTCAGTCTCTGAGTCTCTGGGCCCCACGGGCTCATCCTGTGCCCGCTGCCCGTGCCCCTGTGGCCTCCGGTCAGCCTCTCTGGTCCTTAGTGTGCCCTTGATCCCCGGGCCCCCCTTTCTTTCTTCAGCCTCCACTTCCCTTGTCCCTCAGGCGCCATCTTTGACCCCCTTCTCCCTGTCCTTCAGATTGAACAGCAAATCCACCACCAACATGTAGGGCTCAATACATAGCAGAAATGTGGACCAGCTTTGGAGGCAGACCTACCTCACGAGAGGAACTGGAAGGGATCTGATGGATGAACACTTGCCCCATTTTTCACACCTCCTGTGTGCACAGTGTGTGCAGGTCGGCTCCCCTAGGCCCTGCTCCCAAATTGGTCTGCACGCGTCACTTATCCTCGGCTTAGCGTTTCCATACACAGCCAGGGCCCCCGCCGCTGGCCAGTGTCCTGGACCCTGGGGACACAAGGGTAAAAACGTCGATGAACTATCTGCTCCTACAGACCTTGCATTCTAGCTGAAGAGACTAACAGGAGAGAAAGGAACATAACTACACAAGCCGAGTTCACACACTACTAAGTATATAAGGAAGACCCATAAGGGAGAGAGACCGCAGCAAACTGGGAATAAAAAACAGGTCAGAACTCTCAATCCTCATCTTCTTCTCCACCCCACCTCTCAGCGGTACTGGGTGAATGACCAACACTGGGCCAGCCGGCATGGACCCGTGTTCCTGCATCTGGGGGGCGAGGGCAGCCTCAGGCCTGGCTCAGTGACGAGAGGTAAGAAGCAGGGCTGGGAAGCTGGCGGGGGCCGGGAAGGGCGCCCCGTGTTGTGGTGCGGTGAGGCGG
Organism: Panthera uncia; assembly: GCF_023721935.1. Lineage (NCBI taxonomy): Eukaryota > Metazoa > Chordata > Mammalia > Carnivora > Felidae > Panthera > Panthera uncia. Next base: position 2,718,535 of record NW_026057581.1, on the reverse strand, counting down.
GAGGGCTGTAACCCCCTGAGGAAGTTTTGGGGTGATGGTGAGGTTCGCGGGGTCCGGAACCCACGGCCAGGACAGAATTGTTGAAGATGTCTTTGGTGCAAAAAGGTGACTTTATTGAAGCACGGGGACAGGACCGTGGGCGGGGAGAGCTGTACTGGGGTCGTGTAGAAGGGCTGGTTGTACGCCATGGACTTGGGGGAGGTAAAGTCAAAAGGGAAGTTTCCAAAGAGACTTTCACAAGCTCAAGACTTACTGGAGGCCCAGCTATGGTCAAGCTAAGGTTGTTTCTCCCTCTAGCAAAGCATTAACATAAGACAGTAGGGACTTCCCGGGCTTCAGGCTATTGATGGGGTTGCCTTTTTCTCCTAAACTGGTGGAGACGCTTATCAGTTCAACCATTTGGTTTTTTGTCCTTTCCTGTTTTGGGGTAGCCTGGAGCGTCCAGGGACTATCACACAGATCCCACCTTGAGGGTGGGGGTGCCCTGAGGCCGCACTCTGCCCTCAGGTTGCCCCGTGCTCCCTCATCACCCCAACCGGACACTCTTCACAGGGCACCCCGCAGCCCTGGCCCCAGCCTGGGGGGCCCTCGTGATAGGCCTGGAGCACAGATTTTATGGCCTGAGTATACCTGCCGGGGGCCTGGACGTGGCCCAGCTCCGCTTCCTGTCCAGCCGCCACGCGTGAGTGAGGGTGGGGGAGTGTTCGGGGTCATGGCGCTGAGACCGTCTGTATCCGGGCACCTCTGCATCTGTGTGGCTTTCCGCCACTGCCCAAGGTCGACCTCCGGGTCTCTGGTCCACATTTCCTTCTCTCTTTCAGTGTCTTATTCTCTCTCTGTCCCTGGGTCCCTGTCCCTCCCTCTCTTTCTCTCCGGCCACATTTTCATCTCTTCCTGTGTCACTGCAGCCTCCCGGTCCAGACCAGCAGCATCTGGATGACACAGCCTCCCCACTGGTCTTCGGTTTCTGCCCTTGAGCCCGTCAGTGTACTGTACGCACGAAGCTACAGTGACTGATAGAGCACAGACCAGACCACCCTCTCCCAGCTCACATCTCCCAGGGTCTCCCACCTGCCTCACAGTCAAGTCAAAACCTTCACGGGGGCCACGAGGTCCTACTGGCTCTGGGTCCCCGTTACTTCTCTGGCCCCCACTTCGGCACACTCACTGGGCTCCAGCGACGCCCGCGTCCTTGCTGCTGTGAAGGCTTACAGGCACATTGCTGCCTTGAGCCTTTTTCTCTGCGGGGGGCGCCCCCCCCCCCCGTATTTGTATGGCTGTCTCCCTCACCTCCTTCCCTAGACGCTCTTCCCAGACCCCAGTGCGTCCCACCTGCTTTGCCGTCGGCCCCAGGACTTACCTCTCCTGGTCTCCGACTGTGTCAGTCTCGGCGTTTTTCCATCTCACTCTCGCCTCCGTCATCTCTATCTCCACCTCTGTCTCTGTGCCTCCACGCTTCTCTGTCTCCCCACGTTTTCACAAGCTGTACGGGGTTCTAAGTGCCCTAGGAAGGCACTAACTGCAGCCTGCTTCGGAAAGTCCGGGAAGACACGGAAACACCTAGAAAAGAGGATGTAGCCACATGGCAACATGTCCCTTTCTGACGGTGTCTCCTCTTCCTCCAGCGCCCCAGCCCTCCCGGTATCCCTGCCCGCGCTGCCTGGGAGACCCTCCCTTCCCCCTATAGCCCGCGGTGAGGAGGGTGGAGGCTTGGCGGCGGTGGGGGGATGGGGATTGGTCCTCTGGCCCAGGTGGGCACTTGCTGAGATCAGGCTCACACACACCCGTGACAAGAGCCCGGGCTTCTGGCCAGACCCCCCCCCCCCGCCCCATTCGGGTCTCTGGACCCCTGCCCGTGCAGAGGCGGGGGGGTGCATCCTCGGGGATTCCCGGCGAGGAGGGCCCACCGACCTCCCCGCTGCCCCTAGGCTGGCTGACGTGGCCTCCGCCCGCCTCGCACTCGGCCGCCTCTTCAACGTCTCCTCCTCCAGCCCCTGGATCTGCTTTGGAGGCTCCTACGCCGGGTCCCTGGCCGCCTGGGCCCGGCTCAAGGTCCCCGGGACTCTCCGGGCGGGCTGGGGTGGGCCCCGGTCTCAGGCGGCAAGGGCACCCCCGCCCCCCAGGCGCCCCCCACACACTCCTGCCCCCCGCCAAAGGGCTTTCCGCAAGCTGTCGTCTCCAGGGTCCACGTGTAGAGGGGAGGGATTTGCCCGCGACCGCAGTGCGGGCGGTGACACAGGAGCGGCTGGGGCGGGGTCCTAGGACCTGGGCCCCCCAGGCTGACGACGGCTGTCCTCCCTCAGTTCCCCCACCTCATCTTCGCCTCCGTCGCCTCCTCTGCTCCGGTGCGGGCCGTGCTGGATTTTTCCGAGTACAACGAGGTGAGGGCGGCGGGCGGCGGGCGGCGGGTGCGGGGCGGGGGGCGAGGTCATTGGTGCAGGGAGTCCCCTGAAACCTCCTCCCGCGCTCCCTCCACAGGTGGTGTCCCGAAGCCTGACAAGCGCGGCCGTCGGCGGCTCCCCGGAGGTAGCACATGGGGCCAGTCGGCGGGGGTATGGGGACGGGAGAACTTGGAACGGGGGGCAGAGAAAACCGGGGAAGCTGGCAAGGTGGCCGGGTCTGAGAGAGGAGCGAGACCGGGAAAGTGGGCGGATTTGGGGACGTGGGATGGGGCGGGGCCCGGCGGGGACGACCCTATCAGGAGGGCGAGGCTCCGTGGGGGGCGGAACCAAGGGGGGACGACCCTATCAGAAGGGCGAGACTCAGCGCGGGGCGGGGCCACCCCGTAAATGGGGCGAGGCTCAGCGTGGGGCGGGGCCCGGGGTGACGATCCTATCAGGAGAGCGAGGCTGGGCGCGGGACGGGGCCTAAGGGGACAACCCTATCAGAAGGGCGAGGCTCCTCCAGGGGCGGGGCCCGGGGAGGTGGTCGGGAGGAGCACGGTCAGGGGGCGGGGCCTCGGGCGGGACCTCTGAGGAAGCGGGGCGCTGGGGGGAAGGACTCGGGGTCCTGGGCCGGTAAAGGCGAGGCCCAGGACCCCGAGTCCTCGCCAATGCGGCCCCTCGCTCCCCGCAGTGCCGGGCGGCGGCGGCCGCAGCCTTCGCGGACGTGGAGCGGCGGCTGCTCGCGGGCGGGGCGGCTCGCGCGGCGCTGCGGGCGGAGCTGGGCGCCTGCGCGCCACTGGGTCGCGCGGAGGACCGGGCGGAGCTGCTGGGGGCGCTGCAGGCCCTGGTGGGGGGCGCCGCGCAGTACGACGCGCAGGCGGGAGCGCCGCTGAGCGTGCGGCGGCTGTGCGGGCTCCTCCTGCAAGGCGGGGGCAACCGCAGCCACTCCGCACCCTACCGCGGGCTCCGGCGGGCAGTTCAGGTGAGCGGCCTGGGAGAGTCCGCCGGCGGGGCGCCTGCTCCGCCGCGTGTCCTGCGGTGGGCGTGACCCCTTCTGACCTTGGTCTCCCGGTCTGTGAAGCGGGGGTGACGCCTCAGGGCCGGGGGAGGTGCGGAGAAGCGGGTCAGGGGAAGCGCGCGCTCTGCAGGTGTTAGCGACTACGACCGGTCCCTATTTTGCGCTTCCTGTTCGGTCCACTCCCGGGCCTGCAGCGGAGTCTAGCGCACAGCAGGTGCTCCGGTAGCGTTGACGGAAGAAAGAAGCCCTGGGGACATAGCGTCCCTAGAGACCGGGATTCCAGCCTCGGGATCCACGGCTAGAAACAGCTGTTTCAAGAGATGGTCACATGCCCAGGGTCTCACAGTCACCTAATGCCTTCACCTCTAACCCACAGGGACCCAGGCACCCACTCGCCCTGACCCCCGACTCCCAGGAGAACTCTGTAGCTCTTCTGACCTCTGACCTTTGACTTGTAGGGACCTGTGTATGCTTTCAGGCCGTGGGCCCTGACTCTCAGGGACAGGAGTAATGTGTGTGTGTGTGTGTGTGTGTGTGTATTGTCCCCTAGGTCGTCATACACAGCCTGGGCCAGAGGTGTCTAAGCTTTTCCCGAGCAGAGACAGTGGCACAGCTGAAGGTCACAGAGTCCCAAGTGTCCGGTGTGGGCGACCGCCAGTGGTTGTACCAGACTTGTACTGAGTTCGGCTTCTGTGAGTGACCCGCCCACCCCTCACCCCTGAAACGTACATTCTGCACTGTGCCCAGACAGGCTGTCTCACACGTGGTCTGGACTTGTTTCCATTTCCATAGGACCCTGGCCACACTGCTGGGCCTGGTTTTACCCATAGGTGTGGGGCTGGAAGGTACATAGCTGTACTAGAGTGTGCCAGAATCCCTCACGCACACAGTCCTCACATGAGTGATATGTGTCCCTGTCCCAGGAGTGGCCCCACTCTCTCCCTAGTCACCGGCCTAGAAACCCTAGCACATTTTACATGCCTCCTTCCCTTTGTCCCATAGCCTGTCAGCCACTGAGTCCTGCCCACTCTTCATCCTGGACAGCCCTCCGGTTCACCCCCAACCCCCTTTCTATTCCCAGCTCTGCCACCCTGGTAGAGGCCCCCACCCCCTCCTGCCTGGATCCCTGACCCCACCTCCTCTCTGGTCTCCAGGCCTTCATTTCACCCCTACAATCCAATTTCCTCACCGAGAGAGCTTTTTCTAAATATGACCTTGTCCTTCCTCCCATGGCTTCTCAGTGACCCTTGGGCAGGGTTGCCACATACAATACAGGATGCCCAGTTACATGTGAATTTGAGAAAACTTTTTTTTTTAGTGTGTGTCCCAAATATTGCATGAGACGTACCAAAAAAAGTATTTGTTAACTGAAATTCAAATTTAACTGGACATCCTGTAATTTTGTTTGCTAATCTGGGTCCCCTACTCCAGAGTTAAGTTCAAATCCTTTCCCATCTCCCGCAGGCGATGAGGATATGGTTTAAAGCAAAGCGTTCAGATTCTAGCTCTATTTCATAGCTATGTGATCTTGGGCAAATAACCTAAGCTCTCTCTCTGTGCCTTAGTTTCTACGGCTGTAAAATGGGAATAACAGTAGTGCCTCTCATAAGGTTGTTTCCAGGATTAAAAGAGATAATATCTGTAGCAGGCTAAGAATAACACTGGTATACAGTGAGTACTCCCTAAGTACTAATTATTCTGTGACAACAGAGCCTGGGACCGTCTTGCGTTCCCAATGCCGGTCACCATGTCACCATGTATGTGAGCTTACAGTAGGTGCTCCATGCCTGGTGAAGCAAGGAATGACTGAATGTGAGGCTAAGGGAGTTAGATTTAGCCTGGGGGCACTGGGGAGGTACGGGTCTTAAGCAAGGGAGACGTGGTCCAATTTGTGCTTTAAGTTCCTACGCTCCCTTGTCTCTCTGGACCTGTGCGCCTGCTCTTTCCCCTGTTTAGGCTGCTTTTTCCTTTCTGTCTTCCTCACTCCGTAAGGTTTTATCCCTGGCAGGTTCCTGTCTTGGAGCCTCTCATGCCAACTGGGATTCCTCCCACCCCAGGTCTTTTTCCCTCCCAGCCATGACCAGTCTGGGCTGTCACTGTGGGTGGGTGGGGTCTCTCTGACAGCATTGTGAGCTCACCGGAGGGAGGGTATGGGGCTGCTTGGGTCATCACCAGGGGAGACTCTATGGTGAGGATTAAAGGCTGTATGCCCCACACTTACAGATGTCTCCCCCCACAGATGTCACCTGTGAGGACCCCAGCTGCCCCTTCTCCCGGGTCCCGGCACTGCCCTCCCAGCTAGAGCTCTGCCAGCAGGTGTTCGGGCTCTCCACCTCCTCCGTAGCCCAGGCCGTGACCCAGACCAACTCCTACTACGGCGGCCAGACCCCGGGGGCCACCCAGGTGCTGTTCGTTAATGGTGAGCGCCCCTCAGCACCTGAGCCCCAGGTGGGCACCTAACCCCGGCGCTCGGCACGCCATCCTTCCTTTCTTTCCAGGGGACACAGACCCCTGGCACGCGCTAAGCGTAACACAAGCCTCGGGACCGTCGGCGTCGGCCCTTCTCATCCCCGGAGCCTCCCACTGCATGGACATGGCCCCCGAGAGGCCGTCAGACTCCGCCAGCCTCCGCCGGGGGCGCCAGGTAAGAGGGCGGCCGCGCTGGGTTAGTCGCATCCATTTGCGCGTTAATTTGCCTGCCCCTGCCCTCCACTGCCGGAGTCTGACTTCCAGAATTGTCCCCTCCCCAGAGCATCTCCCAGCAGCTGCAGACCTGGCTCGGGCTGGCACAGCGGAGCCAGGCCAGGGGTGGGGACTGAGGGCCCGGACCCTCGCCACTCCCTGCGCGGCCACCTCCTTCCTGGACGTGTCCTCTGGACGGGAGAACGGAGCTTGTTCGAAAAGAGGGAATTCCCAGGAATCGGGCTTCAGCTTCTGATCCGCACACAGACTCGTTGCTGCAGACCTCTCGCTCCCGAGAGTGGATGGCAGGATAAGTGGAGGAGTATTCTTGTCGTGCACCTTGGTATCTTCTCTTCTTTTGTAGGGAGCATTTTATTAATTGTTTCGTGGCTATCTCTTTTATTGTGTAAAGTATCTTAACGTAAAGCCTCTTTGTGTAACATAATTCGGGAACGATCTCCCACTGACTTATTTTTTGTCCTGCTTTCAAAAGCACAGCAACCTTGGTAGGTTCTTCGGGTCCCAAAGGGACAGGGAGTCACCTTCCATCTTGGTCTGCTCGGGCTGCGATAACAGAACCCTGTGGGTTGGGTGGCTTATAAACGACAGATATTTATCTCACGCGGTGCTGGACACTGGGAAGCGTGACATCAGGGCACCGGAGAGTCAGGTGTCTGGGGAGAACTCGCTTCCTGGTTCTCACTCAGCCGTCTTCTCTCTGGGGAGGAGGAGGGGCAGAGAGCGGGAGAGAGAAGCCCAAGCAGGCTCCACATCAGCTCGTCAGCTCGGAGCGGGACCCTGGGGCCAACCTCACCACCAGGAGGTCATGACTTGAGCCGAAAGCAAGAGTCGGGGCACTTAACTGACGTTGCCCGCCGGGCGCCCCAAGGAATATTGGTATTTTAAGTCAGATGTCAGATGTGCCGCAGCTCAAATTCTGCTCGGCTCCTGGGCTGGGTGCCCTGCTGAGCCCCTCCCTCCCCGCTCAGGCCCTGTCCCTGCTTCTCACTGTCCCCCTCCCGGGGCCCCTCTTCCTCGGGCTCTTGCTTTCTCCTGGTCTCTGTCTCTGTCCGTCTCCCAGCCGGTCTCCTGTTTCTCTGAATATCCTCATTTCCATCTGTCTGTGGGTCATTCTGTCCCCCTGTTTATTTCTGTGCTGCAGTCTATGTCCGTGGTGTCCTGTCTCTCAGTCAGTGTCCCTCTTCGCCTCCTCTCTAGCTTGTCTGCCCCGGCTAGCTCCCCAGCGGCCGGTTTCTGCCTTTCCTCCTCCGTCTCTGCCTCAGTTTCCCTCTCTTCAGACTCTCCCTGTCTCTCCTCGCTGCCTTCTCTGTCTCTGAGACCTTTTTGGTTTCTCCCCTGCCATTTAATCTTTGTGCTTCTGTCTCCGGCTCTTAATCTCCTTCCCAGCCCTTCCCTCACCGCCGTTTCCCACAGTGCCACACCTCCAGCTTCCCGCCCTGGGGGTCTAGGGCCCTGGTCCAGCCTTCACGATAGGGGAGCCCCAGGCTCTGGGGGAGGGGGGTGCGGCCACCCTCAGGGGTGTCTGCTGAGCCTTGGTTCACTCTGAGCACGGCCTTGGGAACAGGAAGTAGCGAGTCAGGGAGGCAAGTGCCTCTGGGGGGCTGGGGAGGGCAGGGGGAGACAAGTCAGGACAAGGTTTGGGGTTGGTAAGAGAAGCCACAAGCCCGCAGTCCTGTGAGGAAGTCCCTGCTCGCCTGTCTGGACTCTGAACCCTGAGTCCTGACTGTCCCCGCTGACCCCCCTAATCCCAGCTCGGTTCTCCGGGTCCTCCCTGTGGGGACAGCCCCAAGCTGAGGCCTAGCGTGTATGTTTACCCGAGCTCCGAGGCCTGACACATGGAGGGTGCTCGGTGCCCGTGGAGGGATGAAAGAACCAGGTCTAACGTCAGCGCTTCCCAGGCTTTGCCGGATGCAGCTGCTCGCACTCTCTTCTGCAAACGTCTTCTCAACCTGCCGTCTGAATGGACCTGGCTTTGGTGCCCGGCTCCCTCCTCGAGCATTCTCAGAGCTCCCCCAGCGGTGAGTGCGGCACCAGGCTGAGCTGCCCGTGTGCTGAGAGCCTCGTTCCCTCTGGGCACGGGTCTGCGGCCCGCGCACCAGGCTGGGCCACCTCAGTTCACTGGGCTGAGACTCTGAGACTGCCGGGCGAACAGCAGTCCTGTCTGTGTGGGTCCGTATTAGGGAAGGATGGAGAATTCTGAGGTACTCTCCCTTCCTGGTGTCCTTGGCCCATACTTGGCCCCTACTATCCCTTCTCTTACCTGCAAACCACGATGATTCTTGCGATGATTCTTGCAAAAGGTAGATGAGGTCACCTCTGCTTAAAAGCCTCCGCTTCCCATTAGAACTAGAATAAGGTTGGAATTCTTCCCCCGGGGCTATGAGGCCCTTCGGCCTTTGGCTTTTGACTCTTCTCTGCACTCAACTCCCACTACTCCCCACACTGCAGGCCAAACACTTGGCCTCCTCGTTTACTTCAGGTCCAAAGCTGATTCCTACTTCAAGTCCTCGCATTTGCTGTTCCCTCTGCCAGGAGGTGGTTCCCTTCAATGACCTTTAAATGACTGACTCCTTCTTAACATTCAGGCTCCACTCCAATGTCACCTCCAGGAGGCCTTTCCTGACTGCCTCTGTGTCCCAGTCACTCCCTGTCACATTACCTGTTTTACGTGCTTCCCAGCCACAAGCACCACCTGAAATTACCTTGTTTTATTTTCTTTCTAATTCGGCCCCCTCTATACTAGAATGTGCTGTCCCTGAGCCAGGGGACGGTGCTCTCCTGGTAAACACACCCCTGTGAGTTCTGCGTTTCACAACCTGTGCCGTTTTCACCTGAACTTGGTTCTCCAGAAGCTCAGCGGTCTACCAGATCAAAGATCGCAAAGCACTTCTCAGGACCAGGAGGGCTGGTAAATTTGTGGTCCACCCACCTGTGACTTTCATTTACCGGTTATGCGCTATATCCTAGAAAACGCTTGAATTCGAATGAGGATAAACAGTTCCGAGGAATGTAGAAACACTGCATTCTGAGGGTCCCTGGTTTGTGCCACACACACTCCCCCTGGAAGCGGGACCCAGTGGGGCTTCTCACCTTCTCTGGAGGTTTGTGGGCTGGCGCGGGTGCAGCATGACCTTATCCCAGGGCGCGAACTCCAGGGGCACGTGAAAATGCCTGTTCTATGGCGCCCTCACAAGAAGAGACTCTCAACTTCACACAAACCTCTCACGCTGAGTCTAGAGAAGACCAAAGGTGAAGGACTACTACCACCTGATCAAAAGATTTCCTACTAAGCTGCAATAATGAAGACGATGTGGTTTGGGCATTGCATGTAGATAAACAGATCAACGGGGCAGGACGGGAGTCCAGAAGCAGACACACACACACACACACACACACACACACACACACACGATCAATTAATTTTCTACAATGATGCCTAGGCCAATCAGTTGAGGAAGTCTTTAAAACAAATAATCCTGGAACAACTGGATAAACTACAGACCTTCTCTCAATCTCTTTTGCAACCTTCTTTGCAACTTGGTATCTGAATGGGTCTGGGTTTGGTGCTGGACTACTTTCTCTTCCCAAGCATTCTCTGAGCTGCAGAGTGTGGGGGAAAAGATTAACCTCACCCCTATCTCATACCATACTCAAAAATTAATACAAGTGGAGGTAAGGCTAAAGCTATAAAATAGAAAAATCACTTATGACCTTGTAGTAGGCAAATATTTCTTAGGGAGGAAAGCATAACATAAAATACATTAAAAGGAGCAAACTGACATTATCAAAAGGATACATTGGCATTATCAAAATTTAAAACTTCTCATAAAAAAACTCATTATAAAACATCATTAAGAAATGGAAACGGAAGGAAAAGACTGAAGAGAAACACGCACACTACGTACGTCCGACGAAGGATCTGCGTCCAGATTGAAGAACTGGAAATCAATTTCAGGAAGACAAGGCTGTGACACGTGGGTGGGAGAAAGGAAGCCCCGCCGGGCGGCTTTGGTCCGAATCCTCTCGGGTCAGAACCGGGATCTGAGAGACTCGCGACAGGAGGGTTCGTCCATTCAAGCCACGAGTTAACCTTCGCTGCTTTTCCCATCACCGCGGTGGGGGAGAGCGAAATGGGAAGAAGGCGGGACTTTTTTTAAAAAACTGTCCGTCTTTGGCATTTCGGTTTTTTGTTTTGTCCTCGCCTCCCTCCCCTCCCCCTTCCTCCCTCGCCTTCTCCTCCCTCTCCTTCTCCAACTTGAAGAACCGGTGTCCATGATTTTTGTCTACATCTTCACAATAGAGGCCCCCCTCTCCGCCGGGTGGCCGGTTAGCTCAGCTGGTTAGAGCGTGGTGCTAATAACGCCAAGGTCGCGGGTTCGATCCCCGTACGGGCCATGCAGGTGTTGTTTTACCGTCGCTGCGCGCGCAGTTCCCCTACCCGACCCGGGTGGACCGGACTGCTGAAGTCAAACACACACTTGCGTGAGAGCTGTGGGACCTTCATGTCTTGTTATTATTATGATTTTAAGAAGTAACGAAAGCTAGAATAGAAAGTGCTTTTAAAAGACACTGAACAAAGTAGAGCGGGTACATTTAGGCGAGGCGGGACCAGGATGACAGAGAATTCCTTGGTTTGTGTTGGAAAAAAAAACTTAATTGGTTTTGGCTTATGTAACACGTCCCGCAGACCGAGAGGACCTTCCCCGGTGGCCGGTTAGCTCAGCTGGTTAGAGCGTGGTGCTAATAACGCCAAGGTCGCGGGTTCGAACCCCGTACTGGCCACATGGGGGCGGCTTTTGTTAAGTTTAAACACCGGAGTCCGTCAGTCTAGGACTCATCCCCAGGCCTCAACCAATGCGGAATTTAGAGAATTTGAACACGGTTCTCTGACTTCCCTGCTTTAGTAGGTCCTTGTTTGATTTCTGTCCACAAAGGTCAGCAGGGACCTGGAAAAAGAAAAAAATTACCTTTGTGCGATTTTTTTTTTCCATTGGGAAACTGATTCTTGCAACGGAAACTGGCCTGTTTGGATCATTTCCAACTGGGAAGAAATTGTAAGACCACCCGCACTTTATGCACGGCCACACTTGGGGCTTCACTAGTTGAATGAGAGATGAAACGAGATGTTTGAAGCTATATGGGAAGCAGGCTCCTATTAATATCGACACAGGAGGAAAGAAAGGCAGCTTCGTTGTAAACATTCTGACAGCGGGCTCACCGTTAAAACGTTTACTTTGGGGGTAAAAATATATTCATGTGTTCCAAAGTTAGAAAATATTAAAAGGTACAGTGAAAAGTCTCCTCCCGCCCCTGTCATGCACCCAGTAGTGATTTCCAACTTCTATAGGAGATCCCTTAGGTATTCTTTCCACTTCTCTTTGCACAAGCAAATATTTACATAAACTCTTGTTCTCTCTTCTTCCCCTAAGAGTCAGCATATGCGCTCAATTTGCCTTCTTCACTTAGCTATATAAGGTGGCACCTTATCAGTGTTTTGAGAGCTTTCAAGAAACACTTTCGATACTGTGCCTTTGGAAAAATGTAAGCGTAGTTTCAAAAAAGTTGGCATATTCAGCAAAGTTGAACCTGAAACATTCTAACCTTTTGTATCACTGTTGGAGGGAATGCACACAGGGAGGCAGCTTGGGGAAACTTGAGAACAGGCGGAAATGTTCAAGCAAAGCACTTTCTGCCCGACCCCTAAAGAAAATTGTGCATTATTAACAAATTTGTTTAAATCACTCCACTCTTCAGAATGCAATAATTAGCCGGTATTCTGTGTCTGGTAAATGCTAGAGATGTATGATTATGTGAAAAAAGCAGAATTCAAAACGGTGTGTGTAAGATTCTTATTCTTCCATTTTAAAACAAGCTTTATTATGGGATAATTTACGTACAATAAAATGCACCCATTTTAAGTGTAGAATTTGATAAGTTTATTATCAGTGTCAGAACAAAACTGTTATCTCTCAAGCTACACGTTAGCCCTACACTACAATTTAACCGTTACAATCCCCCAAACCTCCTCTGTGCTTTGTGGTAGTTAGAAGAATGTCCCCCCAAAGATGTCCACCTCGTAATCCCTGAGGTCTATGAATATATTATTTTGTGTCGCAAAAGGGACTTTGCACATGTCACTAAGGATCTTAAAATGAGGTGATTTTCCTGAATTATCTAGATGGGGTCCAATGTCATCACAAGGGCCCTTCTAAGAGGGGTCAGGGTCACAGAAGGAGATGTGACATAGAAATAGAGGGTGAAGAGGTGCAGTGCTGTTAGCCAAGGAATGCCAGCAGCATCTAGAAGTTGGACAAAGCAAGGAAACAAAATTCCCTCTAGAGCTTACCAAGCAATGCAGTACCGCTGACCCATATTGGACTGACCTCCAGGACAGGAGGAAAGTAAGTGTATGTTGTTTTCAAGCACTGAATTTGTGGTAATTTGTTACAATCACAATAGGAAACTTACATACCCCTTCTACTCTGTTATACCCCCATCCCAGCCCCAGGCGACTATAGATGTTCTTTCTATCATGATGGCTTTGCCTTGTCCAGAATTTCTTCTAAACCATGTAGTACGTAGTCTCACGTTCCCGGCTTCCTTTGCTCAGCCCGATATTTTTGAGATTCATTCATGTTGCTGCATGTATCAGTCGCTTGTTCCATTTTCTTGCTGAATTGTACTCCCTGTACAGACATATCACCGTCTGTTTTCCATTCACATGTGAATAGACTTTTTCATATGAAGATTAATGTCACAAGTCTTTGTGTGGACGTATGTTGCATTAGTCAGGGTTCTCCAGAGAAAGAGAGAGAGAGAGAGAGAGAGAGAGAGAGATCTTAACTGGCGCAGGCAGTTGTGAGGGTCGGGCAAGCCCACATCTGCGGGGTAGATCAGCAGAGTGGAGACGCAGGAAAGACCTGAGGTTAAAGCTCCAGCCTAAAGGCAAGGTGCTCAGGTGGTTAAGTGCCTGACTCTTGCTTTTGGCTCAGGTCAGGATCTCACAATTCACGGGTTCAAGACCCACGTCGGGCTCTGTACTGGCAGCGTAGGGCCTGCTTGGGACTCTCTCTCTCTCTCTCTCTCTCTCTCTCTCCCTCCCTCTGTCTCTGCCCCTCCCCCTCTCGTGCAAGCACACACTCTCTCTGTCTCTCTCTCTCTCAAAATAAATAAATTTAAAAAATTTTTTTACAGTGTACTGGCAGAATTCCCCCTTCCTCAGGAGAGAACGGTCTTTCTTTTTTCAAGGCCTTCAACTGATTGGATGAGGCCACTCACGTTATGAAGGGTAATTTGCTTTACTCAAAACCTACTGGTTAAATGTTAATCTCATCCAAAAAACATCTTCGCAGCGACATCTAAACTAGTGTTTGACCAAATATCCGAATACTGTGGCCTAGCCTTGTTAACACATAAAATCACCCAGCAATGCTTTCATTTCTTTTGGGGTAAATACCTAGGAGTAGAATTGCTGGATCATTCGGTCAATGTCTGTTTGGCTTTATAAGAAGCTACCAAGTATTCTCCAAAATGGTAAGGCCATTTTACTTTCCAATTAATACTTTGTGAGAGCTCCATTTGCTCCAGACTTCTCCAACATTTGGTATTGCCAGACTTTTAAATTTTAGACAGCCTATTTGAAGCATTGAAATAGACTTAAAGTATTATCTCCTTGTGGCACTAATTGGCATTCTCCGTAACTAATAATGAGTTCAACCGACTGAGCCGCCCAGACACCCCTGATATTTCTTTTCTCATTTAAGAAGTTTCTTGTGACACGTAGGATGGTTTGAATTTTTGTTGTAACAGTTACCCCCATCTTTTTTCCCCCAATCTGGTCCTGGACTTCTATCACAGAAACTTCCTGGATTATAAATTTAATTATTATGACATTTTATTGACGCTTTTTCTTTTTGTTTTAATTTTTTGTGTTTCTGACTTCGTGTGATTTTTTTCAAATCCAAAAAATGCTTATTTGAGGATGCCTGATTCAATTTTGAGAGCTGTGTTACAGTTTTCTTCTGCTTTTTCACTTTTGGAGGAATTTTCATCAGCTAAAATATTTTGCCTTGGGGTTTTCTTATAGTAGCTTTGCATAAATAAAGCTCATTCAGATATTGTGGGAAGAGACTTGGGATCGTTTACAGGATTCCTAGTTCAAGGCCATCCTCTTCTATCCCTACATAAAAATACAGTATCTTTAATAGATGTCTTTGGGGAGAGGGCTGGGGATCCACTGGGAAAGAGTTCTGTGTCTTCCGATTTTTATGTTTCCTTTGGTCTTGGGGGATTCTGAATCCCCTCCTTCCTTTTTTCCTTTACCAGCTACTCTCCGCCGAGGGCTTCTCCTCACTTTCTTCTCCCCCAGAAGTTTCTGCTGCTGCTACCGTCTCAGGACTGGCGTGCGTGCCCGGGTTCCTTCCCAGTGTTTTAAGCTGAAATTTCTATTTGAGAGGAGGGGAATTTTAGCTGAATGTTGGGATCTCAGTTCCCATTTTCTTACTTCTAGATGGCTTTTCTGGAGCTCCTTCCATTCTCCACAGAGAGTCGCCTTTGGGAGCTCTTGAAAGGCAGATCTGCTTGACGTCGGTGTTTTTAGTTCTCCTTTACAGGGAACTTGAAGTCTGTCTTCTAGTTGGGGAGAAGGTATGGCTTTAATGTTGTGTGCGTGTGTTGTAATACGTGGAGAAATTCAGATCTGGGCGATTGTTATTATCCTCAGGTTTTAAATTACCACCAAAATGAGAAAACATTTAAAAATTACACAGTGCTTAAAAAAAAAAAATAAGTGTGTTTTCCATTGTATTTAATAGTGCCAAATTTTCGCACGTGGGTACTGTAGCAACTCTCTGCCCTCTAGAGCACGAAAGTTCATGTTTCCTTACAAAACCACAAAACAACGTCTGATCTGCTCTCCTTAAAATCTGCTTCTGTGGGAAACTGCACATGTCTAATTGCATGAAAACTGGAGCCTTCCCGTTTCTGGCATCCAACACTTGGGGTTTCCTTTAATACAATGCTCAAACCTGCTAAAGTAGATGTTGTTTCTGCAATTTTAAATCCTTAACATTGTAACTACGATGGAATTAAAATAATAATCTTTCCAGTCAGGCCCTGGCTGTGCACTCATTTAAAATATTCCACATTTGCTGCTGATGGCTTTCCCCCAACCATCACGAAAGCCAGGGAGATCCTCTGTGCAAGCCAGCATGGTCCCACACTGCACAGCCCAGTTGGGCGAGTGTCCAGAGGGGAAACTGAGCACACAACCCGCTGGGTTCTTGGCTATCTAAGCATCTGGAAGGAAAAGAGGAACCTTCCAAGCCTCTCCTGAATGGAAGCCAAGGTAAGCCTGTGGTTCCACTGGGAATCGAACCCAGGGTCTTCTGCGTGTAAGGCAGATGTGCTAACCACTACACCATGGAACCTGAGGGCAACCTGTCTCCCCAGGTGCTCTTACTAGAATCAAGGTAAGAAAAGAAGACCAAAACTCGGTATGGATTGTTATTATGACTGAGAACGAAGTCCTGTGAACTTGGCCCAGGGAGCATGCGTGGGACAGATGAAATTTACATACACAAGTTTGAAAGTCTTCATGAATACTGTCACCTGAAAATATAGTATGAAAATGACTTCAAATGTTCGGAGACACCCTCCATTTTTCTATCCTCCTGGGACACTCTTAGTCTGGTCAACATTTATTGTTTTTCTGCCCATATTTATTGAGAGCTTACTATGCTCCACACACTTTTCAAAGCTCTGGGATACAGCAGTAAATACAAAGGTAAAATATATATATATATTTATCCTTCTTGAGATGACACTAAAAAAAGTGCATTTATATTTCATGGAAACTATCCTTGAATTCAGCAGCAGCCGCATGAACTCCTTCTCTGCCCCTTGTCCTGAAACTCCTGCATGTTTCAATAGACAAGATCAAAAACCACATCCATTAAGATCAGCATCAACCCCACCATAAATATCTAGTGTTACTGTGAAATCAGCTTAGAACTGGCAGACCTTGGAAAAGGGTCGTGAGGCTGTTTATGGTCCTTGTCTCCGCGAATGGCAAGTTCGCGGCCTTGACATGGCTGAAGTATGTGTGCTGCTGGCTTATTTCTTTGTGCCCCCACATGTCCGTGCACGGAAGGAAAAGTTCTCAGACACGGAGACTGAGTGGACGTGCGGGGCTGCCTCTGTGAGAGAGAGAGAGAGAGCAGCAGCGGCAGCCGTGGCCCGCACATAGCCTTTATTTCATCTTTCATTAGACGTGAGCATCAAAAAATATCAGAGCAAAGAAAGAGCACAAAGGATCTTTAGACATGAGCCAGACGTACGTCTGGTGGCGACGTGAAGGCACGAAGGAGCGCGTGTGGTTTCCAGGAATGTCAGCGAGTTACAGCAGGTGTTGTATCTAAACTGTCCTCTGCGGGACTGTGGGGCTCTGTATCTCACGCGTTCGACAGCCTGGAGACCAGAACAGTGCTGACATTTCGGCCGGTACCCCGATCCCCCTCCAGGACTTACAATACACGCTCTAGAAATACCGCCACACTCCCGCGGGCAGCAGGACGAGCCTGAGCCAGTAGCAAAAGGTGTGATGAAGTCCTTGAAGCTGTTCCAAATACATATCACGTTCCAGTACATGCTAGGTGTCAAGGCACCCATGTTACAAAAGTAAGAGTAAATTGCAGAGGTGTGTGAGCCAGCCAGACACTTTTCATGGAAAGGAGAGAGTGGCTCTTTTTAGATGAAAGTCTAGGAGAGAAAGAGCATGGAGGTTTTAATGAACTCGGTGGAAGCAACTTCCAAAATGGAGGCAACTGGAACTTCAGATGCTGCAGTGAGAAAGATGAATTTTGGAAGACCAGACAGCCTCCACCCAGGCCGGGACCAAGAGCACCCGTAATATCCTAGCGACAATCCCCACATCCCTGAAAGTGTAACAGTTTGTAAAATGTACGAAGGAGAAAATACAGTGCCTTATTTCAGTACTCCAATTTATTTAGAAACTAAGAACGGATGGAAAAGGAGGATGAAATGTGTGTAAAATACTGAATTTCAAATAGTTAAGATACACTTTATACCCACATCTCCTACCAATCCTTTTACATTGGGCTACTGCAAACATACTTAAGAGTTAAGATAACTTACAAAGCGCTTGATGTCACTTTTCAAATTGTTTGCTTTTTGTATACAATAATATCAGGACTTCTTTTTAAATGTTTTTATTTATTTTTGAGACAGAGAGAGACAGAGCATGAGCAGGGAAGGGGCAGAGAGAGAGGGAGACACAGAATCGGAAACAGGCTCCAGGCTCCGAGCCATCAGCCCAGAGCCTGACGCGGGGCTCGAACTCACGGACCGCGAGATCGTGACCTGGCTGAAGTCGGACGCTTAACCGACTGCGCCACCCAGGCGCCCCAGGACTTCTTAAATGATGGCATTTTCCCTTTATGTCCCAGGGGTTCCTTTGTGTGTTCATGTTAGGAACAGTTTCTTTACTGCTCTTATCGTTTATTATAAAATTTCAGTATTTAATATAAATCAGTTAAAGCAGTTCTGTTCAAGTGAGACCTATAGCTCAAGAAATTTCTGAAAAAAAACATTAAATATAACTAGTTTCTGTGTAGCCTGGAATGTTGAGAGTTTCTATTGAGGGTTCTTACTTATTTTTTATGTGCATCTAAATATTTTCAATGTTATTTACCAGTGTTGCATGCACACGACTCCTGAAACAGAATGCTAAGGGCACCAATGACAGTCACAGCAAAGTTTGTTGCTACGAGAGGCAAGGCCGACCGATCGGGACCGACACTTTTGATCAGAGTGCGGCCTCGAACAGCCGGGGTACAGAGTTCTTATAGCCGACCACATCGTCTTATCATCACCTGGGAACAGAACAAAGAAATAGTTCCCAGATGAGGTGGAAACAGTTCCCGGATGGGGTGATTATTTTAGACTTTCTGAGATTAAGTCGCAACCAGTTGATGTCCTTGACCCTGCCTCTGACCCACTTTTCTTTGAACTTTTGATCCCTTAATTGGTGAAGCCTAATTTACAAGAGTATGAAGTGTAATTTACAAGAGTAAAGCAAGGCTGTTATCTCTTAACCTTCAGTGTCAAAACAAAGCTATTTCTCAAGCTACGGTGTCAGCACAAAGCTGTTATCTCTCAAGCTCTAGCTTAGCCCCACTCTACAATTTAACCCTTACACGAGTTGTAAATATATTAGTGCCCTTGGTGTCTATTATATGCAAAAATGCAGTGAGGGAGGTTTACTAATGCAATTGGCTTGGTCCCTCTGTTTGCAGTATAGTTTGAGAGAGAGAGAAACACAGAGGATAAAAAAAAAAGAGAGAAACATGTAGGATAGAATATCGTGATAGTGGATTGTTATTTAGTCTACCATATTAAAAAACATGTTTTCTCCCACACATGTAATCGTCCTCTGAGGGTGTGCTATTTCTAACCTCTGCTACAGTTTCTCGCATGCTGGATTTATTGCTTGGTTACTTTCTCGAATGATAGAATAACATACGATATCTTCGCAGTATTTTGTCTGTTTAAATTGATAGGATACCAAAAAGTAAATGAATCAACTTGGCAGTCACCATCAGGAGTTAAAAGCTAGAAGTCTTAGGATTCATTCACATCCTCAGGGATATGACAAATCAAATTTAGGTGAAAGTGCAGAGATCAACCAACTGCAACATGGTATTTCACAAGCTCGAAAGGAGATAGACACGAAGATATATGCAACAGCAAAAAGACCTTAGGGGAATGACATCCGTCCTGTCATACATAAAAATGTTCTAAAGAATAACATCACTTGCTCTTTATTATGAAAAAATAAAGGAATGTACGTCTTGGAAACTGAGCACAAGATGAATTGGTCTGAGTCCCCGAATCACACATTTGAGCACCTCGTGTCTGTCTGTGTCTCTAAACCAATCACATCTTCCTGGACCACAGATGCTTGCTAATGAGAAAGGCGCTTTGAAGGTGTTTCCTGGAGAAGGTTGAGGGACGCAGTGAGTATCTCGTCTAAAAATCAACCCAGACTTTCGAGATTCAACCACGGGCTGGCTTGCTCTTGTCCTTTTAGCAAGTGTCTTTCTTCCTCCACGATTTAGGCGGGCAGAGAATGACTCGGAGAGAAATTGGCTCCGCTGTTCCCTCGTCTCTCCTGATGTTGACCACACGACACAGTGGAAGTAAGGTTCACACACAAGACAAAGCCTCCCTAATCCAATCATCCCCCACTTTCTGGTCGTACAGGAAGACACCCAGCACCTAATTCCTCCTGTGTCGAGAAAGCGGTTACGTTTATCTCAATACGAAGAGAGAGAGAGGAGGTGGAATTTCCTGACTATTCTACGTCAAGTATGGGCTGTTATTTACATTTACAAATGGTTGATTACACCCTCCCTATGGATTGTACAGGCGGGAGCTACCAGGGAGCAGGGCTGGGACTCCCTGTAGGTCTGGCATATCAGATTTGTCTTCTCTCTCTCCGGCAACACCAGACTCTGGACTCTGCTGGTCTTAAGCCTCAACCCTCAGTTTCCCAGTTCCCTCGTGTCACTCTTTTCCGTTTTATTTGCACTTCCCGCCCCCAGGAAGTGCTGCAAAATTGTCACCTGAACTTCCTCTTTGCAGGACCAGGCCTGGAGGTCGCCTTCACTGATCCTTTGGGGCTTTTCCCTACCGCCTGTCCTCTTCCAGCTAAGGGCTTTCTGCACCACCGCCACCTGCCCTCCCCACCCCCACCCCTGCCTGGATGTCGCGGGCGGGGCCAGCAGCCAGGGCCCAGTGACTCTGCTCCCAACCAAGGGCTGAGGAATTATTTCTAGAAGTTTGTGGGATTGTATTATAGATCCGTGTGTTTAACTGGCGCGTGTCACAGCGCACTCCCCCAGCGTTGTCCCAAGGATAGAAACAGTCTCAAGGATTTGTCCAACTCCAGTTTCTTGGAATGAGAACATATGCCTTTTCCCGGGTAATGTTTAGTATCCGTTTTTCGGAAAGAAGGGGATCGCTGTCAACTTTAAAGAGGAAAAAGGAGGGTGAGAGGAAGAAAACGTCTATCCAATATTGCTTGGAGGGAAAGTGTAAGAAAATAATACGCCAGTAAAGTTCTAATGTGTTTTGATATTCATATATAATTTCTTTTTTAATTTTTTCCAAGTTTCTACTTAAATTCCAGTTAGCATGCCAGGTGTGGAATTTAAGAAGCGTGGTGTATTTTTAATGCCTCCCATGTGCCACAGCAGACTGCCACTCTCCGCAAATACGGAACATAGTTTCACGTGGGATAAACGGCCACCGCTGAGCGACAAAGGGAAGAAAACCGCCAGCGCCTGAGCGCCAGCATTTTGCCAAGTGTTTCACTTCAGGAAAGCCTCACGGCGATCCTCGTTGCTTGCGTCGGCGCGGCTGAGAGGCACCATTGTCCCCCGTGTGGCAGAGTCCGAGCTGAATCCACCTTCCACACCAAGCAGTTGTAAAGACTCCGGGAAGTGCGACCGTCTGGCTGCCTACTGCAACGGTCCAGTGGCTGAGGAAGTTTTTATTCCTGGTGCAGCGTATCTACACTGCTGTGCACCTTTCAGGAGAAAGTAAGAAAACGTGATAAAGATCCTGAGAATTAGTTTGGATGTGCTTTTGTTGGGTAAACATTCTTGAGAACCACATTGGTCAGACCAAACAGTGACATCACCCTCAAATTACATACAAAGGAGACTGCTTCCACTGTGGGCTCCGTGGCTTAGCTGGTCAAAGCGCCTGTCTAGTAAACAGGAGATCCTGGGTTCGACTCCCAGCGGGGCCTTTCCACATGAGCTTTTGTGATTTAGTAGCTGAGAAGTGGAGAGAATTTGAATTCACATCCCTGAAGCACCAGAGGTGGAAGGGACAGCATTAGGGGAAGACTCTTCTTTAAAAACAAAAACACACTTCTCCCAGTAGGACAGTGATAGAAATGCCGAAATTATCTGTGCTGAGAGCTGAGAAACTCAGATCTTGTTCTATGACTATGATCTGGGCACTGGGATTGCCTAGGAAAAGTGGGGTTTGCCCCTTGGCTTCTTTTGCCATTTTAGACCAAACCTCAGGCACTCACCACTTAGGTTATATATGATCTCTGTGACTGTCTTCGTTATTTTCGCCCCCTAGAATCTTTCCCAACTAGGACGTTGTAAACAGCTGTTTTTCTTGACTGGCTCCTTGAATGGCCATTTCCCCCTCCCCCATCCCCAATTTTGCATCAGATAGCTCTTTGGCCCACGGAATGGTGAATCGTGTGTTGGGCCAGAGCCATGGTTCTCAAACCTTGGTGAGGACATGAATTACCTTGTGTTCCATGAAAATGAAAGATTTAATTCACTGCTTCTTGGATGGGGCTTGAAATCCAGCATTTATACAAGTCTCTGGTGACTGATGTCTATGCCACTGTTACAAGGACCCTATTTGGTTTAGAAAGGCTAGTGACTTAGTGATCTAGTTTCAATGGTTGTGGCTTTTGCCCCCCCCCCCAAGGTAAAATTGATATATAATACCGGATAACTTTCAAGTGCACATTATAATTAGACATCTGTATGTACTACAAAGTGATCACGGCCAAAATTCTAGTTACCTTTCATTACCATACAATTGACCCTCTTCTTCCATTCTGCCTGCTCTCGAATCCCCTTTCCCCCCTGGTAACCACGAGCCTGCTCTCTGCATCTATGAGTTTGTTTTTATATTGTTTTGTTTGTTCATTTGTGTTGTTTCTTAGGTTCTCACATATGAGCGAGATCATACAGTATTCGTCTTTCTCCGACTTCTTTCCCGTAAGTGTAATATCCTCAAGGTCCATCCATGTTGTCAAAAATGGCAAGATTTCATTCTCCTTTATGGTTGAATACTGTTCCACTGTATATATACCACATTTTCCCCATCCATTCATCTATTGACGAACGCTCAGGTTGTTTCTGTGTCTTGCTTATTGTAAATCATGCTGCAACAGGGGCGCCTGGGTGGCTCAGTCGGTTAAGCGTCTCACAGTCCGTGAGTCCGAGAGTTCGAGCCCCACAGGCTCCAGATTCTGTGTCTCCCTCTCTCTCTCTGCCCCTCCCCTGTTCAGGATCTGTCTCTGTCTCAAAAATAAATGAAAACATGTTTTAAAAATTAGGAAAAAAATCATGCTGCAATGGATGTAAGAGCGTATACATTTTTTCCAATTAGTGTCTTCATAGTCTTTGGGTAAGTACCCAGAAGTAGAATAGCCGGATCATACGGAAGATCTATTCTGATCTCTTTAGGAATCTTCATACTGATGTCCAGAGTGGCTGCACCAATTTCCTTTCTCACCAACAGTGTGTGAGGGACCCCTTTTCTCCACGTTCTCTCCGACACTTGTTATTTCTTGCCTTTTTGATGACCATTCTTCTAACAGGTGTGAGGTGATATCTCATTTGCTTTTAATTTGCATTTCCAGTAGTCATGTTGAACATCTTTGCACGTACCTGTTGGCCATCCGTATAACTTCTTTAGAAAAATATCTATTCAGATCATCTGCCCATTTTTCAATCACGTTGTTTTCTTATTGTTGAGTTGTGTGAGTTCTTTATATGTTTGGGGTATTAACGCTTTATCAAGTAGATGATTTACAAATATCTTCTTCCATTCAGGAAGTTGTCTTCATTTTAACGGATGG
Organism: Panthera uncia; assembly: GCF_023721935.1. Classification (NCBI taxonomy): domain Eukaryota; kingdom Metazoa; phylum Chordata; class Mammalia; order Carnivora; family Felidae; genus Panthera; species Panthera uncia. Next base: position 2,695,728 of record NW_026057581.1, on the reverse strand, counting down.
TTTCCTTCGCAGTGCAAAAGCTTTTTGGTTTGATGTAGTCCCATTTGTTTATTTTTGCTTGTTTCCCTTGCATGTGGAGTTGGATCCACAAACACATAGACAGCTAAGACTGATGTCAAGGAATCTATTGCCTGTGTTTTCTTCCAGAATTTTGTGGCTTGAGGTCCTACATTCAAGTCTTTAACACACGTTGGGTTAATTTTTGTGTGGTATAAATAATGATCTACCTGCATTCTTTTGCACGAGGCTGTCCAGTTTTCCCAGCACCTCAGTCGTTGTGGTTTTGAGTTCTATTTTTTTATGTGTTTATAACTATTTTCCACACCCATTAGTAAACCTGGAGTTGTCTACTCATTTGCCTTTCATCCAATGCAGTTCAAAAGAAATGAAAGAAAGGAACGAGGGGAAAACTCTAATATAAATTAGCGTAAATCAGTTAACGTTATAACTGTTTTCTCCTTTTAATGTGTTAAGGGACTGTGGAATATACCAGAAATTTTGGAAGGAGGAGTAATATGATTGTATCTGAAAGAGGAGAGGATAAAAAAGAATGGCAAAGCACACAAGCTTCCTTTTTTTAAAAAAAAGCTGGAGGCAACTGCTTTTTAAAAATGCTTTTTAAGGAATCTACTCCTGAAATCAGTGTTGCACTATATGCTGACTAATTTGGATGTAAATTTAAAAAATAAAATAAAAAAGTGCTTTTAAATCCGAAAACTCTTGGTGCACTTACTAGTTAGATAACTCTAAAAAAATAATACAGCTGGAAAAAAACTTTAAACCCCAAGACTTGAGATTTTCTTGTTTATCTGCCCTATTTCTTCTACATTCTAAAAAACGCTTTTAAAGCTTTTATCATACTCCATAAGTGCCATGCTCCCCTCTCTTGGTAATGTGCACAACATTTCTCAAACAATCAGTTTCATTCCTTCGTTTCTTGCTTCTCCCCATAAAGGTCTAACGGGCTGATGTCTCCTTTTGTGAGCCATTTGGAAGGAATGTTATGTCTCAGAAGACTTATTTTGTAGATCTCTTGTAGTGGAATACTGACTTCTGTTAGAAATAAAAATCATAAACAGTGCTATGAAACTCTGCTGGGAGAGGTGAGTATTTAAATATAATAAAGGAGAATGTTTGTTCTCTACAATTCGATCCCAAATAAGACCTGGAAATTCATCAATATGTCATATCTTTAACTGAAATCCTATTTCTCTACCAACTCAACTTAATGAGTGCTCATGACTCCTAGGTCCCATGGCATGTGCCCTGGCCGGGGACCTACCCTGCTGCCCCTAATGCCGATCCCCCCTCCCCACCCCCAGGCCTCATTACACCTCTGCTCCACCAATGTATTTCTTTTCATCTATCAAGTCTCAGATCGGTGATCACTTCTTCTGACAGTCTTTCCTAATCATTAGGAGTTGCAAAATTGTCTCATTTGTATGCATCTGTGAAAAAGCATGAGCATTTATCTCTGTAGTTTTATTTGGCAATCTTAAAAATAAATTGGGGGGGGCAGGGGGCTCAGTCCGTTTAGCTTCCAACTTTCCCTCAGGCCATGATCTTGGAGTTGGTGACCTTGAGGCCTGCATCCAGCTCTGTGCTGACAGCTCAGGGCCTGGAGCCTGCTTCCGATTCTGTGTCTCCCTCTCTCTCTCTGCCCCTCTCCCCCCTTCTTTCTGTCTCTGTCTCTCTTTTTCTGTCTCAAAAATAAACACTAAAAAATAAAATAACTTATTTTGTGCAATCATATTATAATAATCAGCGCACATGTCCTTTGCTTCCCCAGGCTTGTCCGATTTTTCAGGACGCCTGGTACCTCCAGAGCCTAGGTCAGGATTGGGCACATTGTGGGCTGCTCATTAATTCCTTTAAAATAAATATCTAATCAACTTATTTTTCAAAAAAATGAACCAGAAGTTATGCTGTCCACTCGATGTCAGAAGAAAAAGTAAGACTGAAGATCCTGCCCTCTAGGAAATACTGCCTCGCTTCTGTTTCCGGCAGCATTGAGACCCGTCCGAGTTTGGGTTACCGGAGGGGTTTTCCAGCTTTGCCGTTTCTGACCGATGCAGTCACAGCGCGGTCCTGCCGCGAATTTCTCACGATGGGTTTGAAGACAGATCATTTTGCAGTGAGCACCTTCTAGTCCCAGACAAATGCTGGGAAGGGGGAAAGAGTGACGAATGTCAGGGTACACGAGGAGGAAAACAAACTCGCTCGGCAGACTGACACGGTCCCTGAGCACTGGCACACAGAGCGGAAGCGGGGACACGAAGTCCAGTCACAGGGACGCCCAAAGGGCTCCCTTTGTCACCCCGCCCGGCAGTAAACTGGGACGGTCCCCCACCCGCGCTAGGCGGAGTTTCCAGCATGGCCCGGCAGGTCTGGGGGTCCCCAGCTTTTCCAGGTCAGAAGAGAAGCGGACCCCAAGCACCCCCCCCCCCCCCCCCCCCCCCCCCCCCCGGGAACCCCTGCCTGCAGCCTGGGAAGGAACTTGGACTCCGGGTTTCAGTTATGTGTGGTTACCAGTTACGGAGTTTTCTGTATTGTTATTTTAACAATAAAAAGTGTGAGAGAAAGAGAGTCATCGTGAGTGAGGATACGTACAAAGAAAAATCATTCAAAGTTACCGGGTTTGGGGGCACCCAGAAAATGGGTGTACGTTCCATAGGACATTCTAGAAGGATTTTAGAAAGAGCTTCGGCAGGCCGGTTTCCGTAGTGTAGTGGTTATCACGTTCGCCTAACACGCGAAAGGTCCCCGGTTCGAAACCGGGCGGAAACAACCCCCAGCTTACATTTTCGCACTTTACCCAGTGCTCCCAGTGCCTGAGACCCTGCGCCCTGCCCGGAACCCCACACGAACACACACCTTTGCCACCTGTCCCAACGCCGCCAGC